>NW_025110813.1:2957500-3217044 GCF_015476425.1 Leptopilina heterotoma
TCTTGAATTAATTCTTAATTATGTTATAATTAATTATTATAAATATAATTATTCCTTAATTAATAATAAAAATATATTAATGGTAATTATTAAAATTATTATTTTTTCCATTTTTAAATTCATTTCTATTTTCTTTTTTCTTTTCATTTTCATTTTCATTTCCTTTATATATTTTTGTTTTTATTTTTTCATTTTTATTTTCATTTAAATTTTCATTTTCATGTTCTCATTTTTAACTATTGTTATTTTCCTTGAAATAAATAGAATACAAAATAAAAAAAAAGTGTTGAAGTAATTTTTTTTTTCAAACGAACAATCGTCTGATGTTTCTTCAGTTCTGATAAATTCTACATAACAATAATAATAAATTAAAAATTAAAATTCGCGATAATTTTTACGCGATAAATGCGATTCGGGCATTAGTGTATATATATAAAGAATTTAATCGAATTATAATTGGTAAATACGCAATCGCAAACGAGTCACGCAAAAAAAAAAAGACTCATTAAAGTATATAATTATACACCTATAAGTTTTATTGTATAATTATTTTACAATTTCACAATGTTCTTTTATAAAATATGTTTATTTATATTATATGAGGTGTTATTAAATAGGTTCTTTTTTAATGTAAATTGATTTTATTTAATTTAATTAAGTTTGACAAAAAAATTGATACTTTTTTCAAATGTAATTAATGAATATTAGTTACATTTACTATAAATTAATAAATTAATTATTAATTAATTATTAATTAATAGATAAATATCAATTATTAATCGATATAATTATTATTACGCGAATCTTATGATCAACGTGGAATGTTTATAAATTAATTAATTAAACTTCACATTATTGAGATTATTAATAATTAAATAAGAAATACAAACAATAAATTGTTTTCTATTATTATAAACATAATAAAGAATGAATAAAAAAGGGATAAACATATTTTAAAAAATGTTTTGAAAATTCGTGAAACAAATTGAAACATTAAATTTTTCTGAGGTGAAAAAAAATGAATTTATAAAATAAAAAAAGTGAATATTTTTTTTTAGTGAAATATTGTCAGTAACATGTGTAAAAGCAGATTCACCACAACGAAAGGGTTATCTACTTTTTGATTTCAAATGGCCAACCCTCAACACTGTGTTTGGGGTTATCGCAGCGACACTCATGCATTTTATATTATAATTATATATACAAAGATATTTTCGTCTTATAAAAAGGGGACATAAGTCTGGATACCATTCCAGTATTTCACTATGTCTCTTACAATTAAAATGATTGTCAATTGTTTTTTTAGTCGTGAATTATTTTTAACGGTTACCATCAGTTGCATTCAATTTTTATCAAGAAATTCCCTCATGGATTTTGGATAAATAATATATAATTATAATATTATAATAGTGTGAACAAAATTTTACATCGCGAAAATAAAATTAGGAAACAAAAATCAATGTCACTGATTTGAGATATTTTCGAGTTTTATTATAAAAATGTGTATTTTTTTAGATTTTATTCAGATTCTTGTTTTTTCTAAATCTAGGTTTTTCATTGTTATTTCGAATGCAGTCGCAGGTTTGTTGATTTTATTATGGATATTTTTTAAATAAAAAAAATAGTTAACATTATTTTTTAAATATTTTTATTTATTATTTGCTTTCTGTTAAAAAGCGGTTTTTTAAAAAAGTATTTTGCAATAATTGGGCTTTTTTATTAAAAAATAATATTTATTACTGTTATCTTTCGAATAACTTTGAAAAATAAATACAATTTTAAATTAGTCTCTGGAATAATAAAATAATTTAATAAAACAATATGTAAAATAAAATACTCGATAAAATGAATAATTAGAAGAAATATTAATACTTAAATTATAATTATTATTAAAATCTTTTAAATAATAAAAAAATATAATTCTTTTTTATAAATTAATTTCAAAAATAATTTTTCTACATTTGAATAACTTTAATAAAAAAAAATAGAATTGTAAATTTGGCAGAGTTCTTTGAACAATAAAGTAGTTTAATAAAACAATAAATCAAATATAATGAATAGTGTTGGAAGAAATATTAATATTTAAGGACATTTGAACCATTATGTCGTCACAATTATGAAAGCATTTGTTTTAATAATATTTAAATAATAAAAAAAATAATTCTATTTTTTGCGAAATTAATTTCAAAAGAAGAAATAATTTTTCTACATTTGAATAACTTTGATAAAAAAAAAATAGAATTGTAAATTAGGCAGAGTTCTTTGAATAATATAATAATTTAATAAAACTATAAGACTATAAAATTTAAATAATATAAAAATTATTCTAGTTTTTGCGAAATTAATTTCCAAAGAAGAAATAATTTTTCTACATTTGAATAACTTTGATAAAAAATCGAATTTTAAATTAGGCAGAGTTCTTTAATTTAATAAAGCAATAGATAAAATAAAAAATTGGAAGAACTATTAATATTTAAGTTAGATCTATTATTAATACTCTCTAAATAATAAAAAAATAATTCTAGTTTTTTTCGAAATTAATTTCGTCAGAAAACATAATTTAGCTATTCCACTTGAATAACTTTGATATATAAATAGAATTGTAAATTAGACAGAATTGTTTAGTTTAAGGAAGGAGTAAAAATAAAATAAATAAAATATAGATGAGAAGAAAATAAATAAAATAAAATAAATTGAATTAAATTAAAAAGTAGTAAATAAAAATAGGTCATGTAATAATAAATAAATAATAAAGTTTTAAGTAAAACAATTTGATTTCTAATTGAAATTTCTTTCAGCTGTGATAACTGAAGTTGGAAAATGAGGAAGAAAATTTTTTTTTTTCATAGACAGGAAGGAAAATGTAAAAATCAATATTCTCATTTGGAAGGAATTTTCAACGTATGAGTGCGAGTTTCCTTTTTATTAAAAAGGTAGGTAACGACTGATGGGAACACCTCAATTTTAAATTAATGTTCTCTTTGGTTGTTACCACCAGCTCATCACATGGTCCAGATGATCAACTTCCATTCAAGGCCAGAAAGAATCTTCTTCACCAAACGACGTCTTAATTAAATTTCACCTCAAGCGCAGAAAAACAATTCAAAGATGGAAAAAAATTATGAACAAAATTATGAAGATTTTAAGGTATTTATTTATATACGGTATACAAATTTATTATTTTTTTCTTTTCATAGATTATTTTAATTATATCAGAAAAATAATTTATTTTAATTATTATTTATTTATTTAACAGTCTTATAAAGTAAAAAAAAATTTTTTAAGTTGTATTATTGTATTGTATTTAATATATTATAGTGTATTATGTTATAATTCTAAATCATTTATCTTTCAATTATTTTCTAAAATTAATATACCTAGTTAGAAAAATTATTCTCCGTTAGGAATAATTTTTTATAATAATAATAATTAACACTCGATTAAAATAAAATTATAGTAAATAAAATAGAAAAAGAATAAAAAATTAATTAATTATAATTTAATAAAAGTACGGAAAATAATTAATTTAATGGATAAGGAGAATAAAAAGATTCAATGAAATATTTAAATATTAAAATTTAACATTTAATTTAATAAAAATATGTGTATAATTTATTATAAACAATTTTTCATGTAATTATATAGTTAATTAGATATATCTAAAATTTACTTTTCAATTTTTAATATATATGCGTTTCACATAATTAATTAATCTATAATTTTTTAATATATGAAAAATGAAGTAAAGAAATTTTTCTTTTAAAGTTTAATACTTGATTGCTTTGTATTATTTCGAAGATAATCGATGTAAGAAGATATGAGATCATCCATTTTATAGCCGAGTAATGTTTCGCAGAGAATTTTTTTACCCTTCATAAAATTTCCAATTGTCATGTGAAAATATGTATTGCCAGACGACCAATTTGATAATTCATTGAAATTATAAGTGGCGAGAATATCTTTCGTTCTTGGATCAATCACACTAATTCCATTTCGATTCACTGCTATTAATACTAATTCTGGAAAACTTGGTTCAGTCGTTTGTTTCACTTCAAAGAATGCCGATCCAAATGTTGGCCATTGATAAATGTGCTGGAGAAATTGTCGTTTCGCTTCAAGTTCCGTCATTCCTGATAGGAAAATAAAAAAAAATATTGTTTTTTCTTTTATTTGTTATTAATTTTTATTTTCTACTTTTGTTATTTATTTATCTTCATTAATTTTATTCATTTTCAGTTTTTATTTCTTTTTCTTATTATTACTAATTTAAATTACTATAACTAAATTACTAATTTACTAATTATTTACTAATTAGCGAATTCATTATTTAAGTGGATTGCAGCTACAAAATTAATGATTTTCTTTTTTCTTCTTTATTTATTCTCGAAAATTGAAAAATATATTTCAGATTGTCGTTTTAAATTAAATCAAGAAACTAAAATTATTAAATGGAAAGATTAATAAATTGCAAAAATTTTTATAATTACCAGTTTGTTGATTGTAAGAAGACACGATTTGTTTTTTCCAATCATTGGAGCTCATTAGATTAATTATATCAGGCGGAATGTACTCCTTAAGTTTGTGTCTGAAGAAGAGATAAATATTTTAAATTATTCGCAATTTTTTGCACAACTCGATTACTTTTATTAATAAAATGTTGAAAAATAAAAAATAATTTTAATTATCCGCAATACTAAATCTATTAGTTTTAATTTATTAATTTATTTCATATAATTATTAATTGAAATGAAGTAATTAATTTCATTTTATTAATTAAAAATAAATTTAAATGCGAATAAAGAATTTAATTAATTTTAATTTAATTAAAATTTTATTATTAATCGTAATTTTATTGTAAGTAAAATAAAAATTTTTCTATAATTTAATAAAATTTCTTTTTCTTAATTTAATTAAAATTTAATGTAATTTAATTGTTATAATAATTCTTACGGTATTTCCGTGAGTTCGGCTTTATTATCGCCGTATTTACTTCGATAAATTAAAGCGCCAAGTTTAATTGCATCGTGTTTGCTGCATTTATGATAGCCACGCAAAAGTTTCGGTAATTCCTGATGAAAATAAAATATAGAATCGGCATTCTCATCTCTACCAGGTACAGCATTTATCCACAATTTTTTCATGAAAAATATTTGATATTGCGCCTGTACAGTTCCAATATTTGGTCTCGATCTCTTCACCCATTCAACCAGTTCGTGAACAAAATCGAAGAAGAAATAATAAAGTGGCACTGAGAAAAATTTATCAGCAATTTTCACAAATAAACTAAATCCATCTGAACCTTTTAGTCGAAGACTCGATACAATATCTTCACAAACATCTGACGCCCTTGTTGATGAGTGGATCTGTTTTTTTGGTGGAGGAGTAATTAATAATTTTCAGTTAATTTTTTGGAAAAAGGATTTAAATTGATAAATTGATTATTAATATTAATTATTAATTATTAATTAACACTTTATAGTAATTAGTTAATAATTAACACTTCATAGTAATCAATTTGTATTATTATTAATAAATAGGTATTGTTAATTATTAATTAGTAATTAATTAACTACTAATTAACCACACCTAATAATTAGTGATAAACACTTTATAATAATCAATTTGTAATTATTATTTAATTAATAGATACTGTAAATGGTTAATTAGTAATTAAGTAATAATGACCACTAATTAACATACCTAATAATTATAATTAATAATTATTAATTAACACTTCACTATCTTCAATTTGTAATTATTATTAATTAATTAATACTTTTATAATAAAATTAATAATTATTGTTTAACTCTTGATAATAATTAATAATTATTAATCAAACATCTTATAATAATCATTATTAATTAACACTGATAATAATAACAATTTAATAATTATTTCTGATTAAAATAATTCTTTGCTAATTTAAAATCTGTTAATTGGAATAATAAATATTGAAGTGAGGAATAAAATTGGCAATTGTACCTCGATAGCTTCGTCGGAGTCGTCGGGAAAATAGACTTTGTGATAAATTTGCAAGCTTTTGAATCTAATTGCCTCCACTTCGAGTATGTAGGGTGGATACTTTCTGTTCCCAGTTTTCATGGTTCTGTCCAAACGATTCAAGCAATCAGCCGCTAAAATACTTGTTCTCGTTGTTAGAAATTGAACAATTTCCTTGTTCAAATTTGGATTACAGGTCATGACACCTGTTGCCAACCACAACAATTCCCAGCCACGTTCCTCACTTAATCGGATTCGATTTTCTGTTAATTGCCTCATAATTTGACAATAGACTTCATCGCGAAGGAGAGGCTGTAATTTTTAATTTTTTTTTTCTTTTCTTATTAATTATATTATTAATTGATACCTATACTGATAATTTAATTCTTTTTTGATCTCTTTTACTAATAAATAATAATATTAACTATAATAATAGTTCATTTATATTTCTTCTTCAATGTCTTCTAATAATTTTGATGATAATGATTGGACAATAAGACCAAAGAAATAGAATAGGGATGAATAGAAAAAAATAGAAATTAGAGTAAATTTGAGAAAATTGAAGAAAGTTGAGGAAAATTGAGGAAATTGAGGAAACTGAAGAAAGAAAAAAACAGAGGCAAGTTTGAGAAAGTTTGAGAGAATTGGAGAAAATAGAGAATTCGTAAAAAGTAAAGAAAAGTACAAAATTAAAAAATCGAAATTTCAGAAAATTGAAGAAATTGAAGAAATTTGAAGAAAATAAAAAATAGAGACAAAGAGCGAATTGAAAAAAAGAAAATAGAAAAAATATAAATTAGAATAAACTGAGGAAAATTGAGGAAAATAAAAATTGAAAAAATAGAAAGTAGAGAAAATTGAAAGAGTGAAAATTGAGGAAACTGAGGAAACTGAAGAAAGAAAAAAACAGATGCAAGTTTGAGGAAGGTTGAAAAAATTGGAGAAAATAGAGAAATCGTGAAAAGTAAAGAAAAGTACAAAATTAAAAAATCGAAATTTGAGAAAATTGAAGAAATTGAAGAAATTTGAAGAAAATAAAAAATAGAGACAAAGAGCGAATTGAAAAAATATAAATTAGAATAAACTGAGGAAAATTGAGGAAAATAAAAATTGAAAAAATAGAAAATAGAGAAAATTGAAAGAGTGAAAATTGAAGAAATTTGAAGAAAATTGAGGAAACTGAGGAAACTGAAGAAAGCAAAAAACAGATGCAACTTTGAGAAAGGTTGAGAAAATTGGAGAAAATAGAGAAATTGTAAAAAGTAAAGAAAAGTACAAAATTAAAAAATCGAAATTTTAGAAAATTGAAGAAATTGAAGAAATTTGAAGAAAATAAAAAATAGAGACAAAGAGCGAATTGAAAAAAAGAAAATAGAAAAAATATAAATTAGAATAAACTGAGGAAAATTAAGGAAAATAAAAAATGAAAAAACTAGAAAGTAAAGAAAATTGAAAGAGTGAAAATTGAAGAAAATTGAGGAAATTGAATAAAATAAAATTGGAAATACAAAAAAAGGAAAAAGTAAAAAATTGAGAAAATTGGAAAAATAGAAAATAGAAAATAGAGAAAATTGAAAAAATAGGAAATAAAAAAAAAAATTAGAAAACAGAAAAAATAAGTAAATAGAGAAAATAAATTCAATCATTTAAGTATACTAACATGTTCAAGTGCAGGTCGGAAAATTTGATCAGTGTATTCAGTTCCATTTTTCGGCCGATTACTTGGAAGATCGCCCATGTATTTCAAGATATTGGAAAATATATTAACAGCATGTTGTGCGAGATCATTTTGTTCGACGAGTTTTGTGAGTAGTGGCGCTTTTATTGGCTCCCTCGTATGTTTCCATAATGTTTCCGACGCCGTACGTTTCGCCGTCGAAATACTCGATCCACGGGAAATCGTCACATTTATTCCCGGACGAAAATGTTCAGCCGCATATTTTTTCAACGTGTGCTGAATTAATTTCGATTTCACTGCTTTCGCCTCGCGAATAGAATTCGTCTTGCCAGTGAAGTCTGCCTTAAATATTTCCTGAAAAAATAATTATTACAAAAAATATAATTATAGAAATTTTTTTCTCCTTCACTGTGCATTCGTATTAATATTATAACTAATTAATAAATTAATTAACTAAGTATTATTTCACTAATGATTAATTAACTAACTATATAATTAATCAATTAACTAAGTCGTATTATTTCACTACTGATTAATTAACCAACTATATCATTAATTAACTCCTAATTAAAAAGATAAGCGTATTTAGTTAACTATGTATTCTCTAATTAGTAATTAGATAACAATATTTAATTAACTACTGATTAATTAGTTAACTGTGATTAATTAACTACTATTTAATTAGTTTACTGCAATTAATTAACTACTACTTAATTAGCTAACCGTATTCTGACTAATTTATTAATTAGATAACAATATTTAATTAACTACTGATTAATTAACTACTAACTAATTAGTTAACTGCAATTAATTAACTGCTACTTATATAGCAAACCATATTTAATTAACTATATATTAATTATTAAGTTACTTTGAAAAAAGGTCAGTAAAGTCAGTAATTTGATTGAGAAAAGACGAAAAGTTGGTAAATTGTACGATATAATTTGGAGAATTTTAGAGAAATTACAAATGATTGTAGAAATTTAATTATTTTCCAAAGAAAATAAAAATTCTATGCAGAAATTTAATTGTGTTCAAAAATTTTCAAAATTCTCGTCAAAATTTCAATTATCTTTAGAAATAATTAAATTCCTCTCCGAAATTCAATTATTTTCAAAACATTTAATAAAATTCTTGGCAAAATTTCAATTATTTTCAAAAATTTTCCTCAATTCAATGATTTTTAATATCTTCTATTTTAATAAAAATTTCCAAAAGAATTCAATTATTTAAAAAAAAATTGAATAAAATTCTACGCAAACCTTTAATTATTTTCATAAAATAATAAAAACTTCACAGGAATTCAATTATTTACAAATTTCTTTAAAATTTCTTCGCAATCATTCAATTATTTTCATAAATAATAAAATTTTTATAAGAATTCAATTATTTTCGTAAATAATAAAATTCTTTTTAGGAATTCAATTATTTTCTTAAATATTAAAACTCATTGCAGAATTATTTCAATTATTTTTAATACAATTTTAATCAAATTCCCCCAAAAATGTAATGATTTTTAAATATTTTATTAAAATTCGTCAAAAGAATTCAATTATTTAAAAATTTGTTGATAAAATTCTTTTTGAGATTTCAATTTAAAGAAACATGCAATATTATTCAATAAATTGTTTTTTTGTATTAAAAAATAATTTAATTCTAGTAGAATTTTTTAATAAAAATTAATTTAATAATGGATTTCAGTTAAAATTCGAGGTAAAATTTGAATATAAAAATTAAAAAGTATCAGAACGTGAATTTTTAAAATTAATTGAATTTTGAAAAGGTTTCAAATTAAAATCTTTGAAAATTTCATATCATTGCTGAATTTCAATTATTTTTAACACAATTTTAATCGAATTCCTAGAAAAAAGTAATTAATCTCAAAAATTTTATTAAAATTTGTCAAGAGAATTCAATTATTTAAAAATGTTTTTGATCAAATTCTTTATGATAATTGAATTTTAAGAAAAATTCAATTATTCAATAAATTATTTCTTTTTGTATTAAAATAATTGAATTCTAGTAGAATTTTTTATTAAAAATTAATTTAAAAATGAATTTCAGTTGAAATTTTGTAATTAAATATTAAAAGCTCAATATAGCGCGAATTTTAAAAAATAATTGAGTTTTGAAAATTAAAAATTAATAAAAAAATAAAATTAAAAACATTAAAAATAATGCATTTATAGAAGAAATTTAATTGAAAACTCGAAAAAAAATTTCAATTTTGGCTACAGTTACAAATTATTGCGGAAATTCAATTATTTTCAAGAGTAATAATATTCTTCGCAAAAATGAAATATGGTTCAAAAATAATAAAATTTCAAAAGAATTCAATTATTTAAAAATTTGTTAATAAAATTCTTTATGGGAATTGAATTTTAAGAAACATTGATTTATTCAATAAATTATATATTATTGTATTTAAATAATTGAATTCTAGTAGAATTTTGTAATAAAAATTGATTTAAAAATGAATTTCAGTTGAAATTTTACATTATAATTGAATATTATAAGCAATATAGCGTGAATTTTTAGAAATAATTGAATTTTAATTAATTTTTTTGAAAATGTTTTCTAATATATATTTAAGTGAAGAATTTACGAATAATTGAAATTTCGTAAAATTGAATATTGTAAATAAATGGATTTGAAAATTGTTAAAGAACTTTTTCAAAAATTATTAAAAATAGTCGATTTACAGAAGAATTTTAGTTAAAAATTCTGAAAAATAATAATTTAATTGATAATGATTTTATCACTCCGCCAAAAAAACATGAAGAAATCGATCACTCCGACTCGAAGACTCGGAATCATCCATTTCTTTATGATTTATATTTATGGATTAAGTAATTAACTATAATTTACTGAACTATTGATTAATTAGTTAATTGTGATTAATTAATTAGTAATAATAATTAATTAACAATTAATTAATTAGTTTACAATGATAACTAATTAACAATTAATTTATTATTATAAATAGGTAATTAATTATAAAAATAATAATTCAACTAGCTAACGGATAATAAATTTATTAGTAGAGTTAATTTTCGGTTAATTTTTTCATGAAAACTATTTTTTCTTCTTTTCTTAATTTAAAACTCACAACAATTGTTGAAGTTGGTTTCGTCATTGTTGGAAGAACGTAGACGCAGTCTGATGGAAAATCGCCTTTGACACCTGATTTTTCGCCGTAGCCCCAAACTGAATTCATTATTGTATATCCATTACAATCGCCAGCAAGTTTTATCAAATCACCTCGTTGCATTGGTAGAAATGATTCACCTTCACCTGCTGTATTTTTTTTATTATTGAAAATTGTTTTTTTTTAAATTTTTATATTTTATTTTATTACTATATTATTATTGGGAATAATTTAATTAATCCTATACCGTCATTATTCATGTAATCCTGAGTTGCGACAACATATAGTGATTTCTCCTTTAGACCGTCAATTAGAAAATTAATTAAAGTAGCAAGATCCTCAGCTTCCGAACTTAGAAATATGTATTCTTCTCGTTGTATTGTCGACAATATGAGATTGTGTATAAAAGCATTGTTCATTCTGAAAATTAATTAATCCAAAAACCAAACATTATTCATAATAATAATAAAAATAATACTAGAAATAAAATTATTATTAACTAAATAATTAATTAAAATATATATAAAAATAATAATGATTTATGATTAATAATTATTTAATTAAAATTAATTATTAATTAATAATAAAAGATATTAAATAATAATGAAGCGATTATTGTATTATTATTATTTAATTGCCAATACTGAAAATTTTAATATTTTAATTTTATTTGGAGAATAAAATACAGAAATTAAAAAAAATTATTAAATACTACAATTACTTTTGACAGGTGACTTCAGCAATTTCAGGAAAAGATAATTCCAAAAGAAGAGTTTCCTGACTATCAATGAGATAGACACCGGTCCAATTCACAGCAATAATAACATCATTTGTCGCTAATTTTGGTCCCGATATTTTGGAAACTTCATAGAATTTTGAAAAAAGAATTGGCCAAGTTATTTTCGAAAATGAGACAATATCTTCTTTCGCCTTCACAGGTGGTGCATTATCATTAACATTTATGTTCTGCGCATGAAAATTGAGTTAAATATAGAAATAAATCATTTTTTTTTAAATAGAAAAAAAAATTCAGTGTTAATTATTTTTCAACAACCAAAAGTCATTTTTTTTTAAATAGAAAAAAAAATTTTTCAGTGTCAATTTTTTTTCTTTGTTTTAGTGGAACATTTTATCGAGCATATATATATAAATCACACAGTACCTTCTGAAAAGCTTTGGCCACCAGTTGCTCCCATTTTGGGAGAACATTTTCAGAGACCCCATGGAGCAAGTGTTTAGGAATAGAAAGAGGTAGCGCGCTCCTCAAATTCGCAGGAGTCAAATTATTCTGGTGGTCCACGTACAATTGGTGTGCCACTATCATTGCTATATCGTTTTCCTGCGTTTTGTTATTAATTTTATTATTACAATAATAATATTGATAATATTGAAAATATTGAATTAAAAATTTTTTTCTTTTTAAGAATAAACATTAATTTTTGAATGATTACAGATTGAAAATTTAAAGAAGTCACTTATTAAGTACATAATATTAAATATTCTTGTTCAAATAATTTTACATCCGTTATTATAAATATTTTGTCAGATTGATCTAAAAAATTTTATCTTGTAAAATTGATCTGACAAAATTATATAAATATTCTTGTTTATTATTATTCAAAAATTTTAATAAAATTTTTCTCAAGAATTTCATTATTCTCATAAATAATAATAATTATTATTACAATAAATTCAATTCGATTATTTTCAAGAATTTTAATATAAATTCGATTATTATTTTAGACAATTTTGATAAAAAAAATTCCTTCAAAAAATTCTATTATTTTCAAAAGTTTAGATAAAATTCTTTTAAAAAATTCTATTATTTTTAGAAATTGTAAATCCTCCGGAATAATAAAATATTCTTCAAAGGAATTCAATTATTTTCAATGCAATTTTAATAAAATTTCTCGAAAGAATACAATTATTTTAAAAAATATTATTTAAATTCAATTATTTTCAAGAGTTTTAATAAAAATTCAATTATTTTCTAAAATTTTAATAAATCCTTTGAAAAAATTCAATTGTTTTTATAAATAGTAAAATTCATCACAAAAATAAAATTATTTTTCATAAATAATAAAATTCTTCTGAAAAATTCAATTAGTTTCTATACAATTTTAATAGAATTTGTAAGAAAAAATTCAATTATATTCAAGATAATTTTAATAAAATTTCTCTAAAGAATAACATTATTTTTAAAAATATTAATTAAATTCGATTATTTTCAAAGATTTTAATATGAATTCAATTATTATTTTAGACAATTTTAATAAAATTCTTTTAAAAAAATCATTATTTTCAAAATTTTTAATAAAATTCCTTCAAAAAATTCTATTATTTTCAAAAATTTAAATAAAATTCTTTTAAACAATTCAATTATTTTGAGGAATTGTAAATCCTTCGCAATAATAAAATTCTTCAAAAGAATTCAATTATTTTCAAAACTATTTTAATAAAATTTCTCTAAAGAATACAATTATTATGTTAAAAAATATTATTTAAAATTTAAATTCAATTATTTTCAAGAGTTTTAATAAAAATTCAATTATTTTCAACAATTCTGTTAAATTTCTTCGAAAAAATTCAATTATTTTTATAAATTGTAATAAAATTTTTCTAAACAATTTAATTCTTCTCAAAATTTTTTAATAAAATTTTTTGTAAATTTCAATTATTATCAAAATTTTCAATTAAAATTATTTAAAAAATTGCATTATTTTTACGAAATTTAGTGAAATTTAAGAAAAAAAATGTAAAAAAAACTCTAATAAAATTGTTTAAAAGAATTTAATTTTATGTGAATAATTTTAAAATAATTTAATAGGAAAATTATTAATTACAATTAATAATAAACACAAATATTTTAACAATTCGAAAGAAATTCTTCATAAAATTCAATTACTTTCCAAATTTTTAGTAATCATTATTTAAAAAAACTCCATTATTTTCAAGAAAATTTAAATAAATTCTTCAAAACAATTCAATTATTTACAAGAATTTTAAAAAATATCTTGCCAAGAAATAAATTATTTTCAATACTATTTTAATTACATTTTCTCTAAAGAATTCAATTATTGTCAAATTTTTTCGATAAATACTTTGCAAGAATTCAATGATTTTCAATATATTAATTTAAAAATTGAAAACATTTATAAAGGAAAATTATTTTAAAAGTTAGAAAACAAAAAAGCAAACAGCAAAATTTTGGCAAATTATCATTTATCATTATTATCAAAATTTAATTGTGTTAATCGATTATTTACTTCAGAGATTATGATTAAGTATGATAAATAAAAATTTACACCACTTTCTTAGTTCAATTTTCAAAAAAATAAAAATTAAAAAAAGTGAAAACATTCCTAATTATTTAAAATTTCATTCTTATTTTCTCAATTATAAAAAAAGTAAAAAAATAAACGCCAATTAATTAAAATTTATTATTTATTATTAAGTAATAAAAACCTCAATAGAGTGGAATATTTAATTCACATTCCTGGAATATTCCATTGAAAAAATTTGGAATATTGGGAATATTCATTTAAAATAACCCATTAAAATTTTAGGAATATTAAAATATCCAACGTTTGGAATATTACCTTGGAATATAGTAGGAGTGTTTTATTGGAATATTACCTCTTAAATTTTTCAATATAACAGTAAGGAAAATAAAAAAATATTTTTACAAAATTCCAATGGAATATTCCAATTTCCAAAGGAATATTCCAAAAATCGGAAATTTTAATATTTTTGAAGTGTTGATGGAATATTCCATGTTATTGGGGAATATATCAATAATAATGAAATAAATCAATAAGTATATAATAATAATAAAAGTAATAATGAATAATAGAAATATAGAATAATACATTTATAAAAAAAATATTGAAATACAAATATTTTTGTAAAATGGGTAGAAATGAGGAAAAAGTGAAACAAAGAAAGAAATATCTCACATTGTTGCAGATATACTCTCCGTGCTTGACGCCTCGAATAATTTGATGATAGATAAGGTCAGTGGCGACCTTATCAAAAGTTGGGTCGTGCCAGGGGGCAAAGATCTCTTTTCTGAAGAACAATCTCCATCGGGCTGAGCGTTCAGAATGTCCCTGTTCCCTTGCATATTGTTCGCATTGGCAAATTGCATCCATCACATGATCCCTACATATATAGACGATTTTTAATAATTAAACATATGATATAATTCCTAAATAATAATCAATCATTACAAATAAAATTAATTTTTAGAATTATATAATAATAATACGGAAAGAAAATTTTACCTGGAATCAAGTGAAGATTTTTTTTTAGTATAAATAATTAATATTATCGAATGGGGTAAGTAAATAAATATAATATATACTTTAATCATATCATAATTATAAGTAATTAATTAAATGTTTAATTAGTTAATCTAATTAGTCCGATTTAAATAAAAAATATTTAATTAAATTCCAAGTATAATATCTTCCATCATTCAATAATACTATTAACTCAAAAGTTTCGAATTGCAACAAATTGATACAAAAATTGTGGATCAAATCAAAAATTGATCCGAATTTTTAGCATCAATTTTGATCCACTTTAGTATCAATTTGATACTTTCAAGGAAACTGTGGAAGGATTATAATTTTTTTCTTCAAATAAATAAAGATTTATTATTAAATAAAGATTTATTATTAAATAAAGATTTATTAATAAATCATTATTTTTGAAGAAAAAAATTATAATCTTTCCTCTAATGAAAATTTAAATATTAATTAAAGAAGGGAAAAATTTATAGAATTTATAATCTCTCTGGGAAAATAGTAATTCTAACTAACCGTCCGGCTCCGAGTGATAAGACCTTATCGTAAAGAGTAACAAAAAGAGAAAAACCAAATGTATCTTTCAGTGAAATATTATTTGCCAAACTGTTGACAATTTCTTGTGCAGTTGACGCCGAATCAGCCTCGACATTCCTTGAATTTCCATCCATAAACATCACCGTCAAAAGAATTGGTGTCTTATTTTTCGTCGCCTAAAATGCAACATCAATTTTTAAATACAAATTAATTTAATTAAAATTTTATTGAAATGTCTTTTATAAAAAAAATTTAACCCAAATACACCGCGAATGTTCTATTCACATTCCTGGAATATTCCATTGGAACATTGGTAATGTTTCTCTGGAATATTCCATCCATTCTTTAGAATCACTAAGATTAACAGTAATTTAATAAATTAATTAATTAACGTCAATTGTAATTGACGATAACATTGAATATTCCATTCATATTCCTGGAATTTTTATGTGAAATATTGAGAATATTCCTTTGATATTCCTTTAGAATATTTCATTTACTTTTTAGGAATATATTAAAATGCGGAAATTTTAATATTTGGAATATATTCTTTTGGAACAATATGTATAGGAATATTCAATTGGAATATTGTAACTGAAATATAGTACATAGGAATATTAATTTTTTAATTTTTAACGTTTTAAGTTCGAAATAAATTGAAAAGTTTATTTGATTGGAATGAAAACTGATTATTATATCATCAATAATTCCTCTAATTACAAGGAATATTAAAATTTCCGACCTTTGGAATATTTCTTTTTGGAGTATAATATTATGTACATCAAAATATTCTGGGAATTGGGAATATTTAATTGGATTTTTGTAATTAAACCTTTTTTATTCGAATCATCGATGACATGCTATAATTAATTTTCGCGTTATTAAAATAAATTCATTTTATTTTGAACTGAAAAATTTGAAAATTTAAAAAGTAATATTGCTACATTCTTTTTACAGTATTCCAATATAATATTCCGTTTAATCCTGATTTTCCAAAGGAACATTCCAAATGTTGAAAATATTCCTAAAAAATGTATAAAATATTCATTTGGAATATTCTTAATGTTCGAATAAAATATTTCAGGAATATGAGTGGAATATTCCTTGCTCTTCTAGATGACCATTTAAATTTACAACTTATTTCGTTCAAAAACGAATTGTTGATGAATTTATTTAAGTAGTGTAAAAACTTTGAATGTCCTACGAAATATTTCAATAATATTCCACAGAAATATTCTTTCTTTATGCCAACTGCAATATTCCTACATTATTCCAAATGTCGAATATTCTGGAAGATTATTTCCAATACGTACCAATAGAATATTCCAGAATTTTGAATGGAATATTCCTTGTTGTTGATATACTAATTATGTCAAAGAATATATTTTTACAAAGTTCCAATAGAATATTTCTACAATATTTTGATGGAATATTTCTATATTTAAAAGGAATATTCCAAACGTCTGACATTTTAATGTTCCTAAAATATGTGGAAGGACTTTGGAATTTTCACAACATTTCCAATGGAATATTCACGAAATGTGAATGAAATATTCCAGCCCTACTATTGGGGCGAATGCTTTTAAGAATATAAAAAACTGCTAGTTTGAATTTATATTCCCACTAGCATTTGAAGAGCATATTATAATTTATAATTAATAAAACGTGCCTGTAATTCGATCCAACTGGGAGGCTGCGTTCTGATGCCATTCCTGTAGGTTCGACTCAATCTTTTATCGCAATATGGCGCATATCCTGGCGGTCCAGTGCGAATGAATGCTCTCAAGTAATTTAGGAATTTCTCGGAGGGAGCAAAACAACCCACGCAGAGTGAAAGGAGGATCCATCCTCTCGCGTGAGAGGCCTTCGTTGGATTATTGATTAACTGCTTGACAATTTGGCAATAAATCTCGTCCTTGAGTTCGGGTCGCAGAATTCCATGACCAATGATGAAATGCAGCTTCTCTAAATTGGAACGACGTGTATTGAGCCAATTCTGATAATCTTGATCCACAAATTCATCATCTATTATTCCTGCGAAAAATTAATTTTTCTTTATTTAAGAAATAAAAATAAATATTAAATATTAAATATTTTCTTCATTAAAGAACGAATCAAAAATTTTTGATTCGTTTTTTGTCTCAATTTTGATGTCCGCAGAAAAACTGTGAAGGCAATATTGTCAATGTTGCTCTTCAAGTTATTAGATGCTGTGGGAGATGTTAATGATTTAATAATCATGATAATGATAATGTTTCTAATCATGACAATAATGATTTTTTTCTTGACTCCTTATTTCTTCATCCTCCATATATAATACCTCTTTTGATTTCCTCCTGGAATTTATCTTTCCTCTTCAATGTCATGCGAACGATGTGCTGAGATTTTTCCTGATTAATTAGATTCTCAAAATCTTTGGTGCGAGAGAATTTTTTCGAAAGTGTTTGAGAAACTGTCGCCATAACTGGAGTATTAACGGGAGCCTCTATCGGATTTCTGGGTTCGGGAATGTCACCCATGAACCTCAGAATCGTTATCCATAGAGCCTTTGCACACTGAAAATTTTTCTTTCGTAAATAAATAATAATACTTATTGTTAAGTTAATATCATATTAATAATTAATAATTAATAATAACTTAATCATTTTTAAAATAAAAAAAAGTGAAATATATACAATTAAAATCAATTTAATATTTAAGAAATAATTGATTTTAAGAAAAAATAATTCAAAATTGAGTAAATGATTGAATATTAAACAAATAATTAAATGTTAAGTGGCCATTTTGATAAAATAATTGAATAATTGAGTATGACATAAATAATTGAATATGTTAAGTGAACAATTATTTTGAGAAAATAATTGAATAATTGAATAAATAATTGAGTATTAAATGAATAATTGAATGTTAATTGATTAATTTTAAGGAAATAATTGACTATTAAGTAAATAATTGAATATAAAGCGAATAATATTCGAGAATATAAGTTAATAATTATACAATTAGTTAATAATTAGTTAACTATAAAAATAATTATTTTTAATTAATTCAAATTTAGAAAACAGTATAAATATCTATAAAAATTGAAATAAAAAATTAGATTTTCAATCTTACCAATTGATCCGAGGGATGCGACAAATCCAACAGCGAATGGACCAATGGCCTTCGTGAATATTGAGGTGGAATATTGCTGACAAAATACATTGCGGCAAATTTATGAAAATCATATAATGAAAAGTCTTCGTCAACTTCTTCCTCGTCAGGAATTTCGAGGAAATCTGATTGTTCAGGACTAGTGCTTTTGTCCTTTTGAGCCAAATCCTGCAAAAAAAAAATTATCTTTAATTCTGAAATTAAAGATCAATTAAATTAAGAAATTAATTTATTAATTAATTTAATAGTTAATTTATTGATTAAATTACTAATTAATTTTAAACAAATAATTTGAAAATCGGATAAAAATTAACTGACCGCGTACATATCGCCTGGCAGGTCCTTTGAAATTGACGTTTTCGGTTCACTTTCGAGAAATTCGAAGATCCTGTCAATGCTGGACTCTGATTCCCTCGAAGGTGCTTCTATCTCTTTTTTCTCATTTTCCTCCAGATGTAGTTTCAATTCTCTCATTCTCTGTTCAAAGTTCGCTGCCGCCACTTCCTTGTATTTTCTGTTTCCCTGTTTCTTCAACATTTTCTCCTCCTCTTTTCGAAGACTCTGAATCTCTTGAATTCTTCTCTGTTTCCACTATATAGGAAAATAAAAACCATTTCGATTTTTAATTATTTGCAATTCAAAAAAAAAAAAAAAATTTCAGCAATCGAGAAAAATCTCACCTGTGACTTTTCTTTACTATATTTCCGTACCAGGTAACCGCGACATACTGCCTAAAATTTTAATTCACATTAGTAATTTTACTAATAATAAATAAATAATAATTAAATGAAAAAAAATTAAATAGAAAATAATAAAGTTGAAATTATCGACAATAATAATAATTAAATGAAAATTCAATAAATTAATCAAACGAATAAATAAATAAAAATTAAATAAAATACAGTTGACTCTCGATAATAATTGAATCTCAAGGGACATAGAAAAAATTCCAATTATCAAGGGTTTTATTCATCGAATGTTTTAAGTATAAAAATTTTTTCAAAGGACCAAAAAACAAATTCAATTTATTCAAAGCATAATTATCGAGAGTTGACTGTATTATCTAATAATTAAATGAATAACAAGAAATAAAAAAGTACACAAAATATAATTCAATGAATGAATAAACCATAATAAATAAATACAATACAGTCAACTCTTGATAATTAAACTTTCGATAAATTGAATTTGTTTTTTGGTCCCTTGGAAAATTTTTGATACTTAAAACATTCGATAAATAAAATCCTCGATAATTGGAATTTTTTCTATGTCCCTTGAGATTAAATTTATCGAGAGTCGACTGTAATAAAACAGTAATACAGTCAAATCTCGATAAATTGAATCTCAACTGACATAGAAAAAATTCCAATTATCGAGGGTTTTATTTATCGAATGTTTTAACTTTAAGTATCAAATATTTTAAATATTTTTATAATTTTTCTGAAGAACCAAAAAACAAATTCAATTTATCGAAAATTTAATTATCGAGAGTTGACTGTATTCAAATGTGAAGAATAGAAAAAATAATTACCTTATAAAAAATATATTTACGAGAAGATGCAAAATTTTTTATAAACAAAAATAAAAAACTACGAGAGAAGCAAATATTAGTCAATATAATTTAGCATATTAATGTTCGATATGGAAATGTTACATTTTCCATGCAACATTACGTATGTATAAATAAATTGTGAAAGGTGAAAAAGTTTTTTTTTCCTTTTCTTAGATTACTTTCTCCTGTTCATATCTAGATATATATATATAATAGCTTATACAGCCTAAAGTACATAGACAAAAAATTAAATATGCAATTCGCAAAAAACTTTGTCGTATATATAGCATATATTATTTCTTACCTAATGAGAATTTTTTTATTTTCTGTATATTTGCGCACTCACCTGAAGAGCAACGATCGCATTTCTTTTTTGCTTGTACTCGTGATTTAATGTTCGTGATTTTATTCGAGCCTGTAATCTAAGACATCCATGGTGCAGACTCAAATATCGCTTCCTTGGTCCATATCCTCTCCAAATTTTTTGTATCAACACAGCCGCATTTCTTTTTCTCAAAAATCTATAAAAAAATTTTTTTTTTTAATTTTATCTTCCAAATAATTATAATTTTAATTTTTATGTTCAAAAATCGTTATAAATATTTTTTATTTTACGTAGAATAATAATTTGTTTATTAAAAATTTATTTACGTCAATTTATTTATTATCTATTTTTTTATAATTATAAGTGAAAATAAATAATTTAAATAATAATGATAAATAGAAATAAAAATTTGGATAATTAAAAAATTAAATTACAAAAAATATTTGAAGAAATCAGAAATAAAAAATTGAAGTAACAAAAAATAGAAATTGAAAATTGTAGTCAAAATCAATAGAAATAACAATTTGAAGAAATAAGTAATAAAAACTTGAAGTTATAGGTATTAAACAAAAATAAATAATTGAAGAAATAAGAAATAAAAAATTAAAGTAATAATAAATAGCAAGTAATAATAAAAATAACAATTTGCGAAGAAGAAATAATTAGTAAAAAGAAATAAATGAAGAAATAAGAAATTAATAATTGAAGAAATAATTGGTAAACATGAATAAATGAAGAAATAAGAAATAAAAATTTGAAGAAATCAGAAATAGAAAATTAAAATATATAATAATAAGTAGAAATAAATAAATGAAGAAACAAGAAGCAAAAAATTGAAGTAAAAACAAATAAAATTAACAATTTGAAGAAATAAGTAATATTAACTTGAAGTGATAATAAATACCTAGAAATAAATAAAGGAATGAGAAATAAAAAATTGAAGTAACAACAAATAGAAATTAAAAATTGAAGTAATAACTTATAAAAATAAATAATTGAAGAAACAAGAACCAAAAAATTGAAGTAAAAATAACAATTTAAAGAAATAAGTAATAGAAACTTATGAAGTTATATTAAATAGAAATTAATAATTGAAGAAATAATTGGTAAATCTGAATAAATGAAGAAATAAGAAATAAAAATTTGAAGAAATCAGAAATAGAAAATTGAAATATGTAATAATAAAATAAATGTTTGAAGAAACAAGAAGTAAAAAATTGAAGTAATAATGAATAACAAGTAATAATGAAAATAATAATTTGAAGAAATAAGTAATGAAAACTTAATGTAATAATAAATAGAAATTGAAAATTGAATTAATAACTTATAAAAATAAATAATTTAAGAAACAAGAAGCAAAAAATTGAAGTAAAAATAAATAAAAATAACAATTCGAAGAAAGAAGGAATGAAAAATTAAAGCAATAGTAAATAGAAATATAAAATCGAAGTAATAATTAATAAAAATAAATTATTGAAGAAATAAATACAAATTTTAAGAAATAAATAAAGAAAAATTGAAGTAATAACTAATAAAATAAATAATTTGAAGAAACAAGAAGCAAAAATTTGAAGTAAAAATAAATAAAAATGACAATTTGAAGAAATAAGTGATAGAAACTTGAAGTTATATTAAATAGAAATTAATAATTGAAGAAGTAATTAGAAAGCATGAATAAATGAAGAAATAAGAAATAAAAATTTGAAGAAAGAAATTGTAAAAAATTGAAGTAATAATAAACAGAAATGGAAAATTAAAAATAATAATAGTTATTACAGAAATACAGTCAACTCTCGATAATAAAACTTTTGATAAATTAAATTTTTCAATAAATTGAATTTGTTTTCTGGTCTTTCGGAAAAATGTTGATATCTTAAAACATTCAGTAAATAAAACCCTCGATAATTTGAATTTTTTCTATGTCCCTTGAGATTCAATTTATCGAGATTCAACTGTAAATAAGGAAAATAATAATAAATTTATTAAGAAATTAATAATAAATAAAGACAAATAATAAAAATAGTAAATAGAAATAAACAATTAATATATTTTAATAAAGAAAATATTTTTCTATTTTCATTTATTTCTTCCTATTTTTAGCATAAAAAAAATTTATAAATCCAGTCGAATCTCGATAAATTGAATCTCAAGGGACATAGAAAACTTTCAAATTATCGAGGGTTTTATTTATCGAATGTTTTAAGTATCAAAATTTTTCCGAATAACCAGAAAACAAATTCAATTTATTGAAAAATTAAATTTATCGAAAGTTGACTGTAAAATTAATATTTATAAATAATAAAAAATATAACTAAAAGTCACCTTTTCCTAACTAGACAAACACGAACAAAATTCTGTATTCTAATAATATTCCCAATAATAATACGACTTCTCTCCTCCTCAAGATAATTATCATGATGTTCCTTGAGGAAAATTTTCGTTACACCCAATTGATAGTCCTGATCGTTGCCAAATGTATCGGAACAAATTTTCGCAACAGCCACTTTCACATTGGTTTTATGGGATGGTAAAATGCCATTTGATAATACACGAAAACGATCGACAAATTCCGCAAAATCATAGCGAATCGGATATCCGGCACGTCGTATTCGCGCTGTTTCCATCATTCCCGAATATCGTAATTGCCGACAGCAAAGTGCACGATCGAATTTCTATTTAATTTTCAAATGTAAAAGTAAATATAGTATCTGAAAAGTCTTGAACACCTTTTATCGTATATATTCATAATATATATAAATTGGGTGGTGGGAGCGAGTTTGTGCTGGGGAGAGTTATAGAAAAAATTTAAAATCAGGTTCTATCTCTGATAATCGAAACTGGGCTTTACAGTTTCTCCTCTGATATACTTTAAATCTGTATCATTTATGTAGAAATTTCTTTAATATACAAAGTTGCAAAAAACGAGTTATTCGTGAGTTGAAAATAGTTTTTTTCTTTTTCATGCAAGTTGATTGCGGAAAAAAAAATTTGGTTCTACTTCTAATTTTTTTTGGTTTTCTTTTTGGCTTAAGAAAAACTAATTAGAATTAGATTGAAAGTTAAGAAAATTTTAATTAATATAATTATACTAATAGAATTTTTTCAATTCGAAAATTGAAAGAAGAAACCGTTTTGTCCTGTTTTCAATTTTTTCTACTTCCTTATTTATATTGCATAAAAAAATAATTGATTTATATTTAAAAACGATGTATCTTAATTAATATAATTATGTAATTGTATTGTCATTAACACTAAAATCAAAATTATTTCGTCCTGTTCTCATTTTTTTTAATTTTTTCTATTTTTTTCCCTATTGAAAAATATTAATTTAAATTAAACTGTAATTAAAAATTAAATAAAATTAATAAAAATCTGTATTATTATAATAATCCTTGTATTCCGCGGTAATCTGTTCACAGTTTAAAATTAGTTGTTGTTTACTTTTCTGTTTCGTAACTTTTTAAATAATTTTTCTTTTTAAATATTTTTAATTTTAAAATTAATGTTTTGAAAATCATCAAATTGTTGCAAAAAATTTTAAAAAAATTAGAGAATAATTCAATTCCTTCGAAGAATTTTATTATTTATGAAAATAATTGAATTCTTGCAAAGAATTTTATTAAAATTTTTCAAAATTCTAATAATTCTAATAAAATTCTTTTTCAAGAATTTCTTTGTATTCGTTTTAAAAAAAATGGAGTTTTTAAATTTTTTAAATTTTAATTAAAAATTTTGAAAATAATTGAATTTTATGAACAATTACTTTTAGCTAATTTAAATTAAACATTTAATTGGGTATTGAATTTTATTAAAATTTTAGAAAATAATTGAATTCTTTTGAAAATTTTTATAACGAATTAATGAAAAAAAAAAATGAATTCTTTCGTGAAATTTTTTTGAAAATACTTGAATTTTTGCAAAGAATTTTACTATTTATACCTAAATATAATTAAATTGTTTCGAAGGATTTATAAGAATTTTAGGAAATAATTGAATTCTTTCGTGAGATTTTTTTTGAAAATAATTGAATTTTTGCAAAGATTTTATAAAGAATTAAGAAAAAAATTGAATTCTTTTGTGAATTTTTTTAGATAATAGCTAAATATTTACAAATATTTTACTGTTTAAAAAAATAATTAAATTGTTTCGAAGGATTTATTAAAATTTTAGAAAATAATTGAATTTTTTCAAAAAATATTATTAAAATTTTTCAAAAGTTGAATTCTTTCATGAAATTTGATTAAAATTGTATTAAATATTATTTAATTTTCAATAAAATTAAATTGTTTCCAAGGATTTATAAGAATTTAAGGAAATAATTGAATTCTTTTAAAATATTTTATAACGAAACAATAAAAAAAAAATTGAATTTTATTGTGAAATTTTTTTGAAAATAATTGAATGTTTGCAAAGATTTTATAAAGAATTAAGAAAAAAATTGAATTCTTTCGTGAAATTTTTTTTTAAAATAATTGAGTTTTTGCAAAGAATTTTACAGTTTATAAATATAATTAAATTGTTTCGAAGGATTTATTAGAATTTCAGGCAATAATTGAATTCTTTCGTGAAACTTTTTTTGAAAATATAAATAATTGAATTTTTGCAAAGATTTTATAACGAATTAAGAAAAAAAATTGAATTCTTTCGTGAAATTTTTTAGATAATAGCTAAATATTTACAAATATTTTACTGTTTAAAAAAATAATTGAATTTTTCGAAGGATTTATTAAAATTTTAGAAAATAATTGAATTTTTTCGAAAAATAAAATTAAAAATTTTTTAAAATTGAATTCTTTCATGAAATTTGATTAAAATTGTATTAAATATTATTTAATTTTCAATAAAATTGAATTGTTTCCAAGGATTTATAAGAATTTATGGAAATAATTGAATTCTTTTGAAAAAATTTATAACGAATTAATAAAAAAAAAAAATTGAATTCTTTTGTGAAATTTTTTCGAAAATAATAATTGAATTTTTCCAAAAATCTTTTAACGAATTAAGAAAAAGATTGAATTCTTTTGTGAAATTTCTTCTTAAAAAATAACTAAATTTTTACAAAGTTTTTACTGTTTAAAAAAATAATTGAATTGTTTCGAAAGGATTTATTAAAATTCTTAAAAGTAATTGTATTCGTTCCTGAAATATTATTAATTTGTTTAAAAATAATTGAATTTTCGCAAAATATGTTACTATTTATAAAAATAATTGAATTATTATGATGAATAATTATTATTTATGAAAATAATTGAATTTCTTGCGAAGAATTTTATTAAAATTTTTGAAATTAATAAACAAGAATAATTAATTAGTAAATTAGTTAATAATTGAATTTTTTTAAAGTTTGAATCTGGAATTATTCAAAAATTCATATTTGAAAATAAAAAATTTTGTAATTTGCATAATAATAAATTGAATATCAATAATATTTATTATATTATAACATAAAAGATTATAAAACAAAAGAATAAGATAGAAAATTAGAAGAAATTAAAACAAGAAAAAGTATTAATATTCTTGTTCTTGTCTTAATTTCTTCCACTTTTTTCCATTCACAATAAAAATTAGTCAAAGTGAATTAAAAATAAACAAAAATTAATTAAATAAGAAGTTTTTTTCAAAAAATTTGATTTTAAAAAAGTAAAATATCTTCTTTTGCATAAATAATTCAAAGAATTGCTATTATTATTATTTTTCTTGTAAAATACTGATTACTTACTCCAGGAATTTGCTTATCGTTCGGTTTGATGCATCTGATGAAAAATGGATGACAAATTGTCAATGTTTTCATTAAGGAATCAAGTGAAGTTCGAAATTCCAATGACAATGTTACAGCTCTTTTTTTCGTTTCAGTTCCATTTAATAGCATTTCATCGGTGAAAAGTGATTTGAGAAAATTATTCAACGATATTGAAACTAATTGTTTGAAATCAGTGGAGAATGTGTCACGATTTTTTTCCAAAAATCCTGCGACATTATAATTTACATTTCCGGCAAAATGTACAACTCCAAATGATTGCACATGATTTGATTTTGGTTTCAAGTAATTTTTATTCTTCTCATGTAACTGATTAATTTTTGCCAATAGAGTTAAATCAGTTCCCTGAAATTAAATTAATTAATTAGATATGAAAATTGGAATTCAATTTATTTGACTCAAAAATAAATTAATAAATAACTAAATAACTAAGTAAGTAGGTACATAAATAATTAAATAATAAAGAAATGAAAAAATTAATAAAAAAATAAAAAAAATCATTAGTTAATAAATAAAGAAATTAATTATAATTAATGAGAACATTTTTTGAACAATAAAATTTTTTTTTTAATAATAAAATTAATAAAAATTAATAAAATTAATAAAAATCCCTTGCGGACAATTACTTTGGGAAATTTACTCTCTTCATCGACGAGGGCCATAATATTCATTGGTCTCATTCCAATAAGATCGAGAATCGATTGATTGTCCTCAAATTCAATATGCTGCCAGGATATTCCCTCTTCGGTGTAATAATTTTGCTCCATTTTGAAAATGTGTTGAACGAAAAATTGCTGTAAATGTTCATTGGCATAATTAATGCACAATTGCTCGAAACTATTGATGTCAAAATTTTCAAAACCAAAAATATCGAGAACACCAATGGAATTTTTTGCCTTCGATTTTACTTTATAAATAGCGGCATTAATTTTATCAACAATCATTATAAAAAGACGACCATAAACTGCTTTGACGAATGCATCTCTTGTGTCTAGTGCTTGATCTTTCGACATGTTGCTGCACTGGAATTTTTTTTTTTTTCATTAAGAAAATTAATTAATATTAATCAAAATATTTAATATTAAAAAAACGGAAATTTACCACACGTTCGCCATGGACGAAAATTGTTTTCTTTGTTAATGCGTCAATTAGAGCTCGTTCCGATACTTGTAAAATTTCCGCAATTATCTTCAAATTCTTATCATCGTTTATTACAGTTGCATCCATATTTTCTAAATAGTGACAAATATTTTGAATATAATTTTATCAATGCTTTACTGTTTTGCTTTTTAAAAATTATTCTGTACAATATTTTAACTACTTTCAAAAAATAATTCAATTATTTAATTTTTGAAGAAATATGTACTTTAATGCTTTTATTATTGAGGAAAGAATTCAATAACTTTTAACTTGATTATTGAAAAAATAATTCAAAAATGTTATTATTGAAGTTGAAATTTGATTATTTTATACTCCATAATTTAATAATATAACAGTTAAAAAAAATTTAACTACTGAATAAGAAATATAATTAAATCATTTTACTAGTGAATATATATTTCAATAGTTCAGGTAATCATTCAATAAATAATTTAATATTTTTTCTACTCGAGAATTTTTGAAAAAATAATTCAAAAACTTTATTATTGAAGAAATAATTTAATAATGTTACAAATGAAGCAATAATTTAACTACTGAAAAAAAATTAAATCATATTTTTCTGTTAAAACATTTGCAAATTGTGAATAATTATTGAAGAAATAATTTAATAACTTTGCTAGTTGAAGAAATAATTGAATAATAAATTAAAGAATTGAAATAATAAGTCAACAGCTGCGAAATAATTGAATGATTACTATAATTATTGAAGAAATAATTCAATAGTTTAATTATTGAAAGAATAATTCCATAATTTTATAATTTTATATTTTATAATTTTCCTATTGATGAAATAATTCAATAATTCAACGCTTGAAATAAATTGAATAATTTTATTATTGAAAGAATAATCCATTAATTTGCTATTAATGGAGCAATTTGATAACTAAACTATTGAAATAATTGAATAAGATGATTATTGAAGAAATACTTAAATAATTTTATTGTTCAAAAATTATTTCAGTAATTTACTGTTAAAAAATAATCCAGTATTAATTGAGTTTTTCAAAAAACTAAATAATTTGATTATTTATTATAAAGAAATAATTTCTTGTTTTTATGAAAGAAGAAATTTAAATCAACAATTTTAGTAATTGAAAAAATAATAATCGTCAAACCTGTAATAGTTTTTTTGTAATTAAGATTCCCAAAATGTAAAATCACTGCCAAAAGTTTCATTATATTCCAAAAATCATCGTAACTGAAATTCAAAACTTTCATGGCTGCTCTTACTTCAGCGAATTCTTTAGCGTCATCTCTGTCCCTGCATGTTGCAACCTACCAGGTTTCACTTGTAAAACAAACGATATTTTTCCCATCGATATGTTACAAACTATTTTCATTTATTTTGTAAAAATATCAGTAAAAAGCTTCTGCGGAACCGGTTCCGTAATTCCACAAAGAAATTTTCAAAAAGTTTTCGACAGAAGTTCTATAGCTCTAATTTTACAGAATTGTTTCTGTATAATCTTTTGCAATCTCGCAAATTTTTTGATAGAATTTCTATAATTATAGAACCAGTTCCGCATTTTTATTTCTAATCTTCTGCAATCTAGAAAATTCTTTGATAAAATTTCTATAATTACAGAACCAGTTCCGCATTTTTATTTTTAATCTTCTGCAATTTAGCACATTTTTTGATAGAATTTCTATAATTACAGAACCAGTTCCGCAGAAGTTTGTTCTATCGATAAACTATCTTCTTTCTTCTTCTTTTTTATTTTATTTAAAAAAAATTATTTTTTTCACTTACCCCACATAAATATTTATAATCGAGTGTCCCACCGAGATTTAATTTTTCCTTTTCCTCCTTCGTCAGACCGGCCAAAAGACCATAAAATACATGATAATTTCTCTCGCTCTTCGATTGCGATACTATTCGACATTTTTCCAATAAATACTGTTCAATTTTTGCACCCTCGATTATTCCTTGTTTATTAAACATAATACCAATGAATTTGCCAAATCGTGAGGAATTATCGTTTCTAACGGTCCTCGCGTTTCCAAATGCTGAAAAATTATTTTTTTTAATCATTTTTAAAATTCAGAAAATTAACATTAAAACAAAAAAATAAAAATGTGAGTAAATTTTGCATTTAGAGTATAATTTTTCCACTTTTTCAAGTCTTAAATTTTTTTTTAAAGTTTTTTGAAAGAAGATATAGAAAAAGAATTGAAACCTTCTAAAATTGGATTCGCTTCTAAAATTTGTTGCTCAATCCAAGAATGTTCTCCACTAATTGCTGATAAATATTGTAAAATTAATTTTGTACTCTCTGTCTTTCCAGCTCCACTTTCTCCACTGAAATTATTTTTTACAATTAAGAAAAATTAGCAATTTAAAATAAAAATTTTAAACTAAAAATTGAAAAATTAATTTTTAATATATTAATAATAATAAAAATTTTCCTGCATTATTAAGGGAGCTAAAAATTTTTAAAAATTTTATATAAAAAATAAATAAAATTTTTCTAATAATGTAATATATACCTGATAACAATGCATTGATCGATTTTCGTATTTTTCATTTCCATGAAACAATTATCGCCAATTGCGAAAATATGAGGCGGTTCTTTTCCAATTTTCTTTCCTTTATAGAGATTTATTTCATTGTAAGTATAGACATTTAGTACTTGATAAGGATTAACCGCTATCAACATGCTACCAGTGTAGGTCTAGAGAAAATTAAGTTTCATTAATTATTTTTGTTTTTATGATTACTTTTTCTTAATTATTTCACTTATTTATTTTATTTTTAGTTTTGAAAATTCCAAAATTACTGATATCTCTTCAAAAGAAAAATAGAAAATAATGACAAATTATTTTCTATATGAATAATTTTTTCTAAAAATTATTAAATATTTTAGTATCAAATTATTTCTTTTGTAAATATTTTATTTAATATTTTGAAAAATGATAAATTAAGCTTTTTTATTTTCGAAAAGGAATTAAAAAATTTTTTTTTGAAATAAAATAAACAATTTTTTTGTACAAATAAATTGTTTTAAAAATCATGAATTATTTTACTATCAAAATTGCTTAGTTTGTTAATATTTTATTTATAATTTTTAAATTTAATAAATTAAGCTTCTCTTCCTTCGAAAAAATAAAGTGAAAGATTTTTTTCTTATGTTTTTCTCTAAAAATCATCAATTATTTTAGTACCGAATGTTTTTTTTTGTATAATTATTTTTGTAATTTTCGTAATTTAATTATGTTTTGTAATAATTTGGATAATTAATAAATTAAGCTTCAATTTTTCTTTGAAGAAAAAACTGAAAGATTTTTTTTGTAAATAAACAATTATTCTATTTTTAATAATCATCAATAAATTTTTTAGTATAAAATTATTACATTTGAAAATAATTAATTTCTATTTTCCAATTTTGAAAATTAACAATAAATTTAATTTTTTTTCAAAGAGAATATTTTTCTGTTATTAAATATTTTCATGTTTTTTAATTAAAGAAGAAATTTTAAAATAAAAAATAAGTGAATATGTATGTACAATTTTTTGTTTAAATATAATATAAAAAATTCAAAATTTAATAAAGAAAAAATTTGAAAACATTACATATATTATGTTTTGATTGTAGCGTATGTGAAGATTTTTCAAAATTGCATGTTCCTGCAGTTCACCTAGTTTTATCATATCCTCCACGCCGGAAACGGAAGTTGAATGCATCAATTTTATCATTTGATCTTCTTTCACCCATTCAAGCTGAAATTTTTTAGTTTTAGATTTAAAATAAAAATTATTCATCTGTACTATTTTAATTTTATCTCACTATATATATATTATATGAAAATATTTCCACCCTTTTATCCAATTAAAAAAAAGAAGAAATGAAAAATTAAAAAAAAAAATAGAAATAGTTTTTCTCTAATTATTTTTCTGAAGAAAATCCTAAAGTTTGTTTTTTTATAGGCAAATAAATAAAAAATTCAAAAAAAGAAGAAATAGATTTTTTCAGGTTTATTATATGAATAAAAAAATTAATAATTTGGCTGTCTTCATTTCTTCTTTGTACACTGAAAAAAAATTTATTTGATTCAAATAATCAATTACTTGTCTATTATCAAATAAATATTTACTTGAATTAAATAATTTTTATTCAAATTAAATTCTGTTTGAAATAAATTGTATTATTTGGTACCAATAATTTTAGTATTGGATGAAAAAATTGAATCATTTAATTGACTCAAATAAAAATTATTTGATTCAACGAAATATTTAATTGATAATAGTCAAGTAATTGGTTATTTGAATCAAATAAATTTTTTTTTCAGTGTAGCTTCTCCAATCGAAATTCTAATCTAACTTCTACATACAGATAAGATTTCCAAATAATATGTTTCAAGTAGAACGATTAAAAATTTTTTAAAAATTTAAAAACTTACATTCCCATCATCGTCACGAATTTGTATCTTCTTTTTATCAATACTAACAATTTTGCAACCCACAGGAACATCGAATTCATTTTTTGAATTATTTTTAATCCACACATAGTCGCCCTGTAAGAAAAAATTTATAATAAAAAGAAATAAAATTCCAAAAGCAGAAAAATAAATTTATGCAACAATTTATTTTTTCTACTTATATATTAAAAAAAAAAAAAAAAAAAAAAAAAAAAAAAATCAGAAAGAAATTAAGAAGAAAAATTCTTTATCCATAAATACACAAAAATAATTATTATTTTAATTAATTAAGAGTAATAATTAATATAATAATAATTGTTAATTAATAATAGTTGATAACAACTTCGAATTAGTAATAATTAGTACCTATATAATTATAAATAAATATATAAATAATATAATAATAATTGTTAATAATAATTGTTAATCAGTAAAAATTAATATAATACCTAATTATTAATATTATAATAATTATAATTATACTTAAATAAAACATAAAAATAATTTATAATATTATTAACAATAAAATAATTTGAAAATTAACAATAATTTTCATTAATTAAAAATTATAATTAGTAATTAACAATAATTAATAACTCTCGGAAAGACAGCTACACTTGGAAAAGCTAATAAATTTCACAATATTAGTAATATTTTAATAAATTTTAATTCAGATTTTCACTATTCCTGAGAAACTTATCGCTGATCCAGGAAAAACGTTTTTTGTATGTTAATAATATAATAATTAATAATTATTAATTATTCACTAATTAATTAGTAATTAAAAAGAAATTATTAATAGACCATTAATATAATAATAAATACAATTAAAAATTTATAAAATGGATTTATTTCTTTATCGTTAACTAAATATAATTTAATAAATTTTTTCATTTTATAAATGTTAATTTATAAAATGAAAAAATTTATTAAATTATAATTAGTTGAAATAATTAATTAAGTTAATTAAATAACAATTTTTATACTGATTAAAAAAAGAATTAGCAGTAATTGTTTAATTAAATTATTTCTGATTATAACACACGTGAAAAATGACTCATTACTCACTACTCAGAACCTATATTCAAGAATTGATTATATTACACACTTTTTTTTTAATTTAATGAATTAAAAAATAAATATAATTAATTATATGCACTCACAATAATATAAGGAATTTTACTCTCATTCCCTTTATTAGCCATTTTCACGAAATTTTAAATTCATTCACTACGAATTGATTTTAGAAATCTAATGTTTCAATATCTTTTATCGACTCCACGTATCTCACTTAATAATATTGTGTCGATTCTCATATAGGATAACCTTATCATAATTTGTTATCTAAAAAGTAAAATTCTACTCATAATCTGTCATACTATGTTTCATTTTTATCTTGAAAAAGTGAAAACGTTTCTATTTAATGTCGTAATTAATTATAAATATACCTATTGAATGGTAAAAATGTAATTCTTGTAGTTTTTAAAACAAATAGAAAATTACGGGATTCCCCCAAATTTTGGGACTTGCAAAAATGGGGAAAATTGTTAAAAAATTGAAAAAACGAGAAATAATATACAAATTTCTATGGAGTTTAATTTTTATTGTCAATTTCTGATAATTTTTTAATCAATACAACTGTTTTTTTAGTGAATAATATTTATTTATCATAAATTTTCAATATTAAATAAAAAAAAGGTGTAATTAAATAAAGAATATTTGAATTTGCCGCGCTATTTTAGATAATTTGAATTTCAAAATAGCACATGAATTCAAAATTTAAAAGTCGTAACGGTCAATTATTGAAGACTGTAAACAATGTAAATTATAAATAATGACAATTAATCATTGTTGATGATTGAAATTTGAAAAAATTGAACGAAATTAATGAGAATTTAATTTATTACTATAGATTTGTCTTATTCCAAACGATTCTAAACTGCCTCCGTGGCGCAATCGGCTAGCGCGTTCGGCTGTTAACCGAAAGGTTGGTGGTTCGAGCCCACCCGGGGGCGTTTTTTTTAAACTCTTACGACACTTATTCAGCTTTAATTTTTACTAGTAAATTTTATTTATAATTTTCTTTAAACGTTATTTAATTATTTAATTACGTTAATTGATGAAAAACCATAAAAAATTAATAAATTATGGTAAGTAAATAGTTTTAAGTAAGGAAATTCAAAATTATTATCATTGTTAATATTATAAAATTATAGGAAAATATTAATTTTGTAAATATTAATTTGTTGATTTAAATTAATATTTGAATGTATAATAACTGTTTTATTTATTTTTTCTAAATGTTGTTTGTTGTGTACTACCAACAATAGCGTCTTTTTTATAAACAATTTAAGAATATTATTTGTTGAGAAAAAGAACAAATTTGAGAGAAAAAATAAAGTTTCTACACTTTGTACTTCAAAAGTGCGCGCTAATCAATACTACGAGTCACGTGGTCAAGCGCAGCAATGATGAGCAATGTTGCCAACTGTCACATGGTCTACGACTTTCCGACTTTCATCATCCAAGAAAATTAAGAAATTCAGTTTCACATCAACGCATGCCGCTTAAAAAAGGCTGTTAAATTCAACAGAAATAGTGTATTACGTAAGAATAATTAGTGTTTGTTGTTAACAATTAACGTTCACTTATGTAAAAAGCATGCAAGTGTAAATTGTGCTCCGAAATAATTGAGTTTCACGCACGAGTTCAATGTTCACACCTAACCTATACCCGGTGAACTCAGTTTATATTAAAATTTCTACATATTTTTAATAAAAATATCAATAATATCATTGTTAATCTGGTATATTTGTTTATTTTAATAATTTTTCATTCGATTTTTCTCTGTTGTTATAATTCAAGTACATTGGAACTTTGCTATTTATAGGTTAGGTTGTTTTTTACATAACTTGGAATCTCTATTTCTATGAAAATTATATGTAAAACATTGTGAAGAATTTGTTAATTTATTAAATTTTCGTCTTCTAGAGAATTAAAAGACAAATATTAAAATGGCATCACAAGTTTTCGGGAGGATAGGAACACTTGGTTTGGCTGTTGCTGGCGCTGCAGCAGTTGTGAACTCTGCCCTTTACAATGGTAATTTATATCTTTCATTTCTTTCTTTTTAATTTGCATTAATTTTATATCAGGCTGGTTAATAATTTTTTCTTTCAAAATAAAAAGTATTTATTTAAATTTAAAATGAAAAGTTTAATTTAAAACTTAAAGAAGTATATTAATTTTAATTGTTGAAATAGGTCTTTAAATTGTTTCTTTTAAATTAATTTCTTATGTTAATGAATAATTAATGAATTCATTTATTTATTTTTCAGTTGACGGAGGCCATAGAGCCGTAATTTTTGACAGATTCGTTGGTATTAAAAATCAAGTTGTCGGCGAAGGAACACATTTCTATATTCCATGGGTACAAAAGCCAATTGTATTCGATATTCGTTCGAGACCAAGAAATATTCCCGTTATAACTGGCAGTAAAGATCTTCAAAATGTTAATATCACTCTTCGTATTTTATTCAGACCACAACCAGATTCATTACCAAAAATCTATACTATTCTTGGTGTTGATTATGACGAACGTGTTTTGCCCTCAATTACAAATGAAGTCTTAAAAGCAGTTGTCGCACAATTTGACGCCGGCGAATTGATAACACAACGAGAACTTGTTTCATTGAAAGTCAATGAGGAACTCACTGAAAGAGCAACACAGTTTGGTTTAATTTTGGATGATATTTCCATCGTGAGTACTTCTTTTTCTCTTTTTTTTGCCAATTTGATTCTTTATTTGATTTTTAATTTACAGGGTCCAATACAATTTTAATAAAATTTTTCTCAAGAATTCAATTTTTTTTTAAATAATAAAATTCTCTCCAGAAATTCAATTATTTTTAATACAACTTTAATAAAATTTCTCGAAAGAATTGAATTAGGAATTTAAAAAATTGTAATAAAATTCTTAGCAGAAAATTGATTATTTTCAAAAAAATTTAATAAAATTCTTTATAAGAATTCAATAATTTACAGTACAATTTTAATGAAATTCGACGAAAAATTTTTACTTACTTTCGAAAATTTTAATAAAATTTTTAAAACCAATTGAATTTTTTTAATACAATTTGTTCTCAAGAAAAGAACTTATAAGAATTCAATTAATTTATTAAACTTTTTATTAAAATCCTGTAAAGAATTTAATTATTTTCAAAAATTTTAATAAAAATCTTCGCAGGAATTCAATTATTTTCAAAAGTAAGGTAAAAGTACCAATTATGGGACGCTGTTTAAGCTAAACTAAATTTCTATGATAAATTTCTTGGAATCGGGAGTGTTAATATGAATAATTAGGGTATAGATTGAAAGATTGATATGTTATGAATAATATTTAGACCCTAAAATGGTTATTTTTCATGAAATAAAAATAATATTAATTAAATTATGAAACTCTGCACTGCACTAATTATGGGACTATGATTTCTGTATGTACGGGTGTCCCATAATGAATGTTCCTATTATGAGACATTTATTTAATTCAATAAGTAATTAGAATTCTATTGACTTATCCTAATAATTTGAATATTAATTATAAAGAATAAAATACAATAAACAAATTCTGGTTTAAAAAATAATTATAAAACTAATTTTTCTGGTAGAAAATTAATGCGAAAAAACTGAAAATATTTGAGGTTATGTTTGCTGTATATTTCCTGTGTGTCTCATAATAGGGATAGCAAATAATAAGTGCACCTAATGTGGGACGGTAGTCTGACGAAAAACTTGGCTTACCTTAATTTAAAAGCTAAAATGCAAATAAACATTTCTTATTAAATTAAATGCTATACACAAATAATTATTCTTTTAACGTGTAAAATTTTTTGAAATAAGTAGAAATTTCTTATGACCAATTTTAATTGCATTTATTTTATTTTTTGTAATACTGTCTCATAATAGGGACAAAATTGTAAATTGTCCCATAATTGGGACCTTTACCTTAATAAAATTCTTCGCAAAAATTCATTTATTTTCAAAATTAAAAATTCTTTGCTGTATTTCAATTTCTTCTCAAATTTCAATCAATATAATTTTAATACAATTTCACGAATTATTTTCATAAATAATGAAAATCATCGCAGAATTTAAATTATTTTGAACACAATTTTAATTGAATTTCTCGAAAAATGTTATTATTCTTATAAATTTTATTAAAATTCGTGGAAAGAATTCAATTTTAAGAAACATTCAATTGTTCAATAAATTATTCATTTTTCTATTTTAATAATTGAATTCTCGCAGAATTTTCTATCAAAAATTGATTTAAAAACGAATTTTACTTAAAATTTGAGATAATAATTGAATATTAATAGCATTATAACTTGAATTTTTATAAATAATTTAATTTTGAAAAGGTTTCAAATTAAAATCTTTGGAAATTTTAATTTTTCATACTTTTAACTAATAATTCTGTAGAGTTAATGTTTAAAAAAAGTTTATTTGAATTTTTTTTAAATTATTTGAAGTTTTTATTTTCTATTATTTATTTAATTGAAGAATTTCCGAATAATCGAAGTTTCGTAAAATTGAATTGTAAACATTATAGATTTGAAAATTCTCAAAGAACTTTTTCAAAAATTATTAAAAATAATTGATTTAAAGAAGAATTTTAGTTAAAAATTGTTAAAAATAATAATTGAATTGAAATGATGAAATTAGTTTTGAAGAATTTACAGTATTCTTATAATATAAAATAATGATTTTATCATTCGTTCATTTATTATCATTCAGTTAATTATTATAAAACATGAAGAAAGCGATCAGTTCGAGTCGAAGACTCGGAATGATCCCTTTCTTCATGTTTTATAATAAAAATATTCTTAGAAGTTGTTGAATTTCAAAAAGGTTTGAATTTGAAAATCTTAATTCCAATGAAAAAATAATACTGATTAAATATTTATTTAAAGAAGAAGTTATTAATGTTTTCAAATAATTTAACAATTTGAGAAATTCGTAAATAAATGTAATAAAACATTCTTTTGAGTATCTAATCATTTTTAGAGTGAATTAGAATATTCTCTAGGGTCAGGAAAAAAGTCAAAATTTTATCTGGCAATCAGGGAAAAACAAAATTAAATTTTTGTTGCAACCCAGATATTTATTTGTTTGATTTGAAATTTTTTTTATTTCATTACTAAATAAATTTCAAATTTCCCATAGACTCACTTGACATTCGGCAAGGAATTCACTCAAGCAGTTGAATTGAAACAAGTTGCACAGCAGGAAGCGGAAAAAGCGAGATTCCTTGTAGAAAAAGCTGAACAACAAAAGAAAGCTGCTGTTATTACGGCTGAGGGTGATGCACAAGCTGCAAGTTTACTTGCAAAATCACTTGGTGATGCTGGTGATGGTCTCGTTGAACTTAGAAGGATTGAAGCTGCTGAAGATATTGCGTTTCAACTTGCGCGTTCACGTCAAGTGGTTTATTTACCTCCCGGTCAAGGTGTCTTACTAAACTTACCACAGTAAAGAATTAAAAAGAAAAATCAGGTACACAATTTTTATTAGAAAAAAAAAATCACACATACACTACAAAGTTCTGAGAACATTTCTTTCCAATTTTTACCAGTATCGCATCATTTTGTCATTATAGTTTGATAAAAGAAAGAAAAAAAAACACTGTACATTCGAAGGTAGGGAAATAATGTTGCATTTTATGAAGTAGTACAAGTATTCTTTATATATATTTCATTGAATGAAAGAAAGAAAGAGAGAGAAAGAGAGAAAAAGCAGAATTTATAATATTGTAGTTGAACATTATAATTTTTATGCGACATTTTTTTTTCCTTTTTTTTATTAATCCTTGTCAATTGTCGCCTTTTTGCTTTATAAAAACATTCAATATTATTCACCTGGGTGATTTTTAATCCTCATGAACCTTAATTTATGGTGTTTTGTTTAGATTCGGTGTATTTTTTTTTAAATTGACAAGAGAATTGTTCTCAAATTTTTTTTTTTTAATTAAATTAATAAAAGAAAAAAATACTAATTTATTGAATTTTTCTTATCTATTTGATTTAATGGATTTTTGAATCCGATTCATTTGCGTTTCGAGAAGATAGTATTGAAGAAAATGAGTGTTTTTTTTATTAATTTTATTAAATTTCATTTAATGGGGAATTAAATGGTTTTTGGCAATATTTCTGATTTTTCACACTGAAAGAAAATTTCCAAACTTCATAAAGTTGTTTGGCAATTTTTTTAAGAAAAATTTGATATTTTATTTACTATTATTTTAAATTGATTTTTATGGACTGTAAATATATTAAAAAATCCAAAGTTTGAATTTCAAAAACTGTGACTTATAAAAGAAGAAATTTGAAAGTTAAAATTTTCTTCTGGATAAATTATTTATTATTATTTTCGAAAGGATACGAATGTAGTAAATAAAATTCGAAATTTGAATTTGGAAATTTTTTGGAATTTTAGCCAAAATTTAGTTATTCGTAAAAAATGTTTTTTTTACTTAAATTCACAGGTACTTTCCTGTTTTCTTCAATTAATTTTATTATCGTACTATTTTTGCAGAAAAAGTTTATAAATTATTATTTTATTTTCCAAAAATTTGAGATTTTTTTCCATTTTAAAAGATAAAATTTTAGTTAAGTTTTCATACTACATACTATTTTATGTTACTTCTCGTAATTTTTGTAACTTATAATTTTTAATCTGAAATAATTTGAATCTTGTATAGAATTTTAATAAAATTTTTGAAAATAATTGGATTCTTTAGAGAAATTTTATTAACATTTTATTAACAGTAATTAAATTCCTAAAAAGAATTTTATGATTTGTAAAAATAATTGAAATCTTGCAAAGAATTTTATTATTTATGAAAATAATTGAATTACGAGAAATTTTACTAAAATTATATTGGAAAAAATTTGAGAAGAAATTGAAATACAGCAAAGAATTTTATTATTTTTGTAAATATTTGAATTCTTGCGAAGAATATTATTAAAATTTTTCAAAATAATTACATTCTTTATAGGAATTAAATAAAAATTGTTTTTAATGAAATGAAAATTGAAGTTAGTTGAATTCTTATCAACAATTTTATTAAAATTTCGGAAAATAATTGAATTATTTAGAAGAATTGTGCTAATATAAAATAATTGAATTGTTTTGAAGAATTTTATTGAAATTTTCGAAATTAAGTAAATTCTTTAGACGAATTTAATTAAAATTATATTGTAAATAATTGAATTCTTAATTTTATTAAATTTTTTTAAAATAGCCAAATTTCTGCTAAGGATTTTTATTACAATTTTTTAAATAATTAAATTCTTTCGAGAAATTTTATTAAAGTTGTATTAAAAATAATTGAATTTCTGGAGAGGATTTTATTATTTATGAAAATAATTGAATTCTTGAGAAGAATTTTATAAAATTTTTTTAAAAAATTCAAGTCATTTGAGAGATTGTACTAAAATTATATTGGAAGAAATTTAAGAAGAAATTGAAATACAGCAAAGAATTTTATTATTTTTGTAAATTTTTGAATTCTTGCGAAGAATTTTTATTAAATTTTTTGAAAATAACCGAATTTCTGATAACAATTTTATTACAAATATTTAAATAATTGAATTCTTTCGAGAAGTTTTATTAAATTTTTGTTGAAAATAATTGAATTCCCAGAACAAAATTTTATTATTTTTAAAAATATGTCATTTAATTTTTGATAAAAATTAAATTAAAAAATTTAAAAAAATTCAATTCTTTTATTGTAAATTGAAATAAATTGAAATTAATTGAGAAATAGTATTAAAATTTAATTGAAAATAATTGAATTCATCTTAATAATTTAATTAAACTAAGTTTTTTGTCAATAATTGAATTTCTGCAAGAAATTTTATTAAAATTTTAAAAAATCTTGAATTCTTTCAAGAAATTTTAAAAAAATTGTGTTGAAAGAACTTGAATTTTTTTCGTGAAATTTTTTTACAGTTGTATTGAAAGTAATTAAATTTCTGCGAAGAATTATAATATTTATAGAACTAATTGAATTATTGCGAAGAAATTTTATTGGAATTTTTGATAGTAATTAAATTCTTTCGGGGAATTAAATTAAAATTGAATTAAGAAAAATTGAATATCTGCCTAGAATGTTATTAGAAGTTTTAAAAATAATTAAATTATTTCGAAAAATTCTATTAAATTTTAAATTAATAATCAATAGTAAAAAATTAGTTAATTAGTTAATAAGTGAATTTTTCAAAATTTTTGAATTTGGAATTATTCAAAAATAAAAGTTGATATTTAAAAATAAAAAATTTTTATAATTTGCACAATAGTATTAATATTAATAACAGTGAATTAAATACTTTATTTTGCGCCCTGGCGCGCGTAACATTTGCTACTTAAGAAACAATAACTAAAAATCGCCCCTAAAAAAAGGAATTAAAAAGAATATAATATAAAGTAAAATTAATAAGCGGCGAATTTAAAAAAAAAAATTAACCGAAAAAGTAAAAAGGGTTTATGTTCAGATGCTCAGTTATAAAAAAAAGTTTTTCTCTCCTTATACCTTGGGAATTTAGAGGAACGAAGTCACTAATTAAATTATTATTACCATATGTTTTCTTGTCTACTTGTTGAGAGCGTGCGACGAAACAATTGATGGGTTTATATATTTGAAACGTAAGAAACTATTACGAAAAATCATAATAGACATATGTATATATACACATATATAAAATATACATATGTATATGTATATGTGTGCAATGGGCTGCAGGGCTAACGACCGTTTCCTCTGCAGCTGCACCTGTTACGCAGATCGGTTGCATGGGATGCACGCGAGCACATATGCCGATAGCGGTGCCTTGGTAGAAGACAAAATGCCTCCAGGCAACTGCTACGCCCCATCCCTTTAAGGAGAAGAGAAAAATAAAATTAAAAAAGAAAAAAACAAAATTCAGTGGTAAAAAAAGAAGCAAAAAAAAAAAATAAATTGTCTAAAAGACAAGCTTCAATTTTGACAAGTTTCGAAAACTATAGTGGAGAATTGAAAACTAGACTCTTTTAAGAGATCTAATTTCGATTTAATTGTATCTGAAAGCCATCTATTTTCTAAAATAGACCATAAAATGGTGAATTATAACAGCATTAAGAACTTCTACATATACCTTGTTATTTAAACTACGTCCGAACAAGAATTCTGCACAGTTAGAAAAAAACAAAAACAACTTTTCGAAAAAATTTTTTTTAAAGTAAAATTATTTTTAATAATATTTTATGGAATATTTTATTTCATGATTGTTTGAGAATATAATAAATGAACTGTATACTCAATAATATAATATTTTTATTTAATAATTTATAACATAATATTTTTAATTTTGAAAATACTTTTTTATAATTAATAGTAATTTTAAATAATATCGGGCGAATGAGTAAACAATAGTAATTATTCGTTTATTATTAAATAGTAATTATTGATCAATAAAATATTTTGAATGGCATATTCAACAAAATAGAATAAAAAATAATTATTTAAATTCAATTATTATTATTTTTATTATTATTTATAATAATTACTATTATACTTGTCAAATAAATATTTACTTGACAATAATCATTTAATGTCAATTGGAATAAAATTTTATTTTTGTGTTAAACAATAATAAACAATAATAATAATGATTGAATTATTTTTTTAAAGAACAGAAGTTTAATTTATTTTTAATGAAAACAATAATAATTACTGAATTATTATTTCACACAGAAATAAAATTTGATTCAAATAGACTTTTAATGGGTTATTCTCAAAACAATATTCATAAGTTTTATTCAGACGAACTGATAAAAAATTATTCGTAACTATGATTTTAATTTCCAATAAATTTTTCTATTCTTAAAAATGAATAAAATTATATTTCGTACAAGTAAATGATTAGTTCCATATACATAACTAGCTGTCGTACCCGTCTTCGACGGGTTGTAGTTTCTGATAATGCACTTAACAGTGTATCTACCAACCTAGAAAACCGGAAAATAGCCGGGAATTTGATTTGACAGGGAAAAAATAATAATTAGTTACTATTGTCTATTTCATTAGGAAAATAATACCATTTGAAACAGTGACCGACTTTTTATTATCAAATTAGTTATTTTTAACTAATTCAAATGCAGAAAACAATATTTCTCAATTTGTAGTACTTCAATCAATATAATGTATTAAAATCAATCTAAAATTTCCTCCAGTTTTTTGAGTTATAGTACAGTCTAATTCGAACTAATTGTATAGCAAGTAGATCCAGTTTTTCTCGGTTACATTAAATTCCCTGATATTTTACGTCTTTTCTGGTTGGTAGACACCCTGTTAAATGTATTATTAAAAAACACCCGTCGAATAAACCAGGAAAAATTTGGACAAAGCCGGAAAATGTTTTAAACCAAAATAAACACCGTGTTTAACTTTTGTCTTTACATTGATCAAGATATCTCTAAAAGTTAAATCAGAGAGCCCACAAATACTATTGAATTAAGCTTCATAGCAATTGGTATCAAGATAATTTTTTCAATTTTTTGATATTCAAAACATTTTTATACTTACATCTTCGTTATAAGAAAGTATTTTTGAAAAATTATGCTAAAATGTGACTAAATAATATGTAATATTCAATTATATAAAGTTTAAAAGCTATCCATTGAAAAATGTAAAATTTAGAAATTTTCGATTTTTTAAAAATATTTTTATATTTCCATTTTAGTTACAAAGTATTATTTTTTGCAAAATTATGCTAAAATGTTAATAAATAACATGTTATACTCAACTATAGAAAGTTTAGAAGCAATCCATAAAAAAATATAAAATTTAGAAATTATTTGTGTTAAATAAATTCATTTATTAGAGTCAAGTATTTATTTAATTAATCCAATTAAGATTTATTTGATTTAACTAAATAAAATTATTTAAACGAAATAAATTTTTATTAGATCAAAATAAAAACTTTTAAATAAGATATTATATTACTATTAGGTATTAACGTAACTTACAATCATAGCCTTATCCGATTAAAAAATATTAACTTGAACGAAAGTTATGACATTTTTCCAAAAAATTCGAAAAATCAAAAAAATGCAAATTTTTTATCTTTTGTAAAATAAATGCAAAACTATCATTAGCTAACTTTTTCAGATAAATAAAACCCATTTCTACAATAAAATTTTTAAAAAAGACGTATTTTGAAATTTTTTTTCGTTTTTTTAGATCAACTTTTTTCTAAGAAAATAGTGATTTTTAATCTTTAAGCAAGCTTTTCAGGAAAAGTTATTAAAGTTTTTTATTTAAAGATCAGTATGTAAAGTAAGAAATTTGCTACATTAAACCAAAATAATTAAGCTAAATGCCATAAAAAAGAAGAAAAAATGTTAAATTTTAAGAAATTCGGTTTTTTGAATTTTTGCTAATTTTCCATAATTTTAGATTTTTTACCGAAGGGTGGAGACTATTGAATAAGTAAAGTATTTTTAAGAGCACAAAAATAATAAAGCTAAATGCCATAAAAAGAAGGAAAAATGTTGAATTTTAAGAAATTCATTTTTTTGCATTTTTGCTATTTTTCCATAATTTTAGATTTTTTACCAAAGGGTGGAGATAACAAATTAGGTTAAGTATTTTTGAAGAGCCCAAAAATAATGAAGCCAAAAGCCATAAAATAGAAGAAAAAATGTTGAATTTTAAGAAATTCCGTTTTTTGAATTTTTGCTAATTTTCCATAATTTTAGATTTTTTACCAAAGGGTGGAGACTATTAAATATAAGTAAAGTATTTTTGAAGAGTACAAAAATAATGAAGCTTAATGATATAAAAGAGAAGAAAAAAATGTTAAATTTTAAGAAATTCGGTTTCTCGAATTTTTGATAATTTTTGATTTTTTGCTAAAGGGTGGAGACTATTCAAATAGTATAATTATACTACCGAAATAGCTAATGGTTACTAATTATTAATTTTCCGGTGAAATTAAATTCCCGGGTATTTTTGATTTTCCAGATTGGTAGAAACATTGTTAAATGTATTGGTAGAAACTAAAACCCGTCGAAGACGGGTACGACAGGTAGTGCTATATATTATCAAAATTTTTAAAATTCAAAATTAATCTTTTGAAATAATTATTGTCATCAATTTTACTTAAATTTGATACAGGGTTAATTTTAGTATTTTTTATTACAATTTAGTCATCAGAATGAAATTTGAGTTTTTCATTTTTTGATCATTAATTAATATAATATAATAGCAATTTTGAATTCTGTGCAATATACTGACAAAAGTCTCATATTAATTATATGGATATTGTTAATATTCTGACCTAATAGAATTTTTTTAAGAAAGTAAACTTATGATTTCAACAACAAATTTTTATTGTTGACCTAAGAAATACAACCGTATAAAAATTAATTACAAAAAAATTTCAATTTTTAAACTTTTAATTTTTTAATTTTTCAATATTTAAATCTAACACTTTTTTTTTGTTATTCAAAATTTTATTATTCTGACGATTAAATCTTAATAAGAAACACTAAAATTAACCCTGTACCAAGTTTAAGTACAATTCACTAAAGTATATTAAAAAACTAAAAATTTCGAATTTTCGAATTTTTGAAAAAATGGCATAACTTTCGTCCATATTAATATTTTTTAATCTACTATCGCTAGGATTTTAAGTTAGGCTAATGCCTAAAAGACTGCCAAGTTTCACTTCAAACGATCGAACCGTTTTTCCGTGATACGCGGTCGAAAATTTGCGGACATACATACACACATACACACATACACACATATACACATACACACATAATTCTCTTAATAGTATTTTCGCATTCCTTAGAGTGTAAAAATAAGGAATATAATAGAAATTTTGAATTCTATGCAATGTACAGACAAAAGTCTGATTTTATTAATAAGGATAATTATTATGAACAAATTATTCAACTTATTTACAGTTTATAAGAGCAACAAAAAACAAACCAAAATTATGATAAATTTATATGTTATTTTACTACTTATAAATAAAACTGAATTATTTCGAAGGATTTTTAAAAATTTTAGAAAATAATTGAATATTTTTGAATAATTTTATAATGAATTAGGAAAAAAATTGAATTCTTTCGTGAAATCTCTTATTATATTAATTTGCTTCCTTCGTTCGTTCGTCGTTCGTCGTCCAAAATATATATAGTAATAGTGCGCAGTAGTGTTCTATGAGTATTACGCATTTGCAGTAGTGTTCTGGGAGTATCACGCATGCGCAGTAGTGTTCTGGGAGTATTACACATGCGCAGTAGTGTTCTATGAGTACCACGCATGCGCAGTAGTGTTCTGGGAGTATTACGCATGCGCAGTAGTGTTCTGGGAGTATTACACATGCACAGTAGTGTTCTATGAGTATTACGCATGCGCAGTAGTGTTCTATGAGTATCACGCATGCGCAGTAGTGTTCTATGAATATTATGCATGCGCAGTAGTGTTCTGGGAGTATGACGCATGCGCAGTGGTGTTCTATCAGTATCACGCATGCGCAGTAATGTTCTATAAGTCATTTATGTTATGTTTGTGATAAATATATTTTTTTAATAATTGAATTTATTTATATTATGATTAAATTCTTCGCATTAATGCAGTTAAACATTTGACAATTCCGACTAATTTTAGTAGAAACGAAATTTTATTTAAAATTAAATTATCACGCATATTCATTTTTTCTCAAAACCCTCCAATGCTAGCCGTTGTATAAGTTCTTTTTTTCTTTTTCCGTATAAAATTTTTCTGTACAACGTTGCCCAACTCCCACGACGTGGACGTATTGGATGAGTGCATGGTGTTTTTAAATTATTATATATTATATATTTACATAAAATTTAAAAACCCTTCGGGAGTTTTATTTTTTGGCGCAGCCTTAAGTGGTAATGTTGAAGGCGCTGCCGTAATAAGGCGCAGCCATTATACTTGGCGCTGCCTATATTGAAGTATATCATGTTTAAAGTGATGCTATTATACCTAGTGCTTCCTTTAATATTTAAAACTTTTATTTTATTGTAGTCAAATTCAATTATTCTATTTGGCGCTGCCTAATTTTATCATCAAGTTTAAGGCGCTGCCATTATATCTGGCGCTGCTTTTAATATTATGATCATCTATTTAAATAGTGTTGAAATAAATAATACTATTTCCAATTTTAATCCAACACTTCGTGAAAAACAATGTTTTTTACATATACTTCATTTTCTGAGGTATTTTAATCTTTTTTAATACATGAAACATTACTTAATTGTATTTTTAAATTTTCTTTGTTTGTAACTCTTGATACACCAACATATAGTTGACCATGAGAAAAGACAGCTAAAGGTAATAATTCTCTAATAATTTAGTAAAATCTTAGATTTTTTTCGAATTTATATTATTATTATATGGTACACAAAAATTGTAAACTTTAAAAATTTTTTTTTTCCTAAAGACCATTGGGTTTTTTATTAAAATGTTGTGGTTAAACATTTTTTATAATAATTAAAATTACTAATATTGTGGGAAAAAATATATTTGTAAAAAACCATCGCCCCCCGCCCTGAGTACTTCCCACTCTACCGTAACCCTTAATGTCAATGTTATTGAATTATTCTTTAGGTAATCTTGGTTTTGGAATAACATTTTTTGAAAAACATTTCTTTTTCAACAAATTTTTTTTTTGAATTACACAGATGTAATAAATAAAAAATTAATAACATTATATAAAAATAATAATATTATATACACTTTTAATTCTAATAGAAGAATTCGATGTTAGAAGCATTTAAAAAGAACTCTTAGAAATGTCATTAATCTTTTTTGAATATGAAAATTATATTTTCTTTGTATATACTCGATGTCGCTATTTGAATTTTTAGTTTTGTCATTGAACACATCAAAAATGTGATAAAGTAGAATTCTTTATTTATAATTAAATTAATAAATAATAATTATTATTATATTATATATTAATTAATATATACTTTATTTCATATTTAATTCAATATCCTTTTGCAGATTGATGTATCACTTTGTCGAGAAAAAGTAATTAATTTTAAAGAAGTTGTCGGCTCTATTATTTTTATAACAAAATATTTAATAAAGTATAAATTAAATGTACATTATAAAAGACAACTAAATCCGAGCGAGCATTAGCGAGCGAGGACAATGACGCTAGTTTTATATAATAATATTACATTTTTGCAAATATTTTACTATTTAAAAAAATAATCGAATTGTTTTATTATTTATGAAAATAATTGAATTATTATCAAGAAATTAAAAAAATTAATTAATTAATTTAATTATTTGTAAAAAAATACTAATACGAAATACAAATACAAAAAAAATACGGAAAATTACAGAAAATTACAGAAAAATACGAAAAAATACGAAAAAATACAGAAAAATACAAAAAATACAGTAAAATACAAAAAAATACAGTAAAATACAAAAAAATACAGAAAAATACAGAAAAATACAAAAAATACACAAAAATACAAGAAATACACAAAAATACAAAAAATACAGAAAAATACAGAAAATACAAGAAATACACGAAAAAACAGAAAAATACAGAAAAATACAAAAAATACGAAAAAATACACAAAAATACAAGAAATACACAAAAATACAAAAAAATACAGAAAAATACAGCAAATACAGAAAAATACAAAAAATACAGAAAAATACAGAAAATACAAGAAATACACAAAAATACAGAAAAATACAAAAAATACAGAAAAATACAAAAAATACGAAAAAATACAAAAAATACACAAAAATACAAGAAATACACAAAAATACAAAAAAATACAGCAAATACAGAAAAATACCAAAAATACAAAAATTGGATATTTTTGCAATTTTCCGTATTTTTTCGTTTTTTTTGTATTTGTATTTCGTATTAGTATTTTTTTTTATAAATAATAAAATATTCACAAGAATTTAACTATTAACATTTTTTTTTAATTTCTTGATTATAATTCAATCATTTTCATAAATAATAAAATATCTCACCAAGATTTCATTATTTTTATAATTAATAAATCTCTCCATAGAATGTAAATTATTTATATACAATGTAACTCGAATTTATTAAAAAAAACTTGTCCAATAGTTCGCTTTACCAGCTCTCACTATAATTATAGTTATCAAAATCAAGTATACAAAGTAAATTCAACAAAAGTCATTTTAACCATCTTAAAAAATAAAAAGTATATTCAACTTCACAATTTTAATTCATATTACTAAAAATTTAGTTAATATAAAAATATGACTACAAATATTTTAACTAACGATAAATTGTTAATTTCGTATTGAATTTTTTTTCAGTGAATAATTAACAAAAAAATTATTCAATTTATGAATTATGAAATTAGGTTCTTAAAAACATATATTTACAGTACTAAGCCGAAGTTTACTTGCCAAGATTTGGCATTACTATGGCGAAAACATTTATTCTGTACTGCGTCAATATTTACCTGACAAAGTTTGGCATAACTATGGCGGAACCATTTATTCTGTCTTGCGCCAAGATTACCCTGCCAAGACTTGGCAAAATGCTGGAAGAACAAATGGTTCTGTCCTGCGCCATTTGTCACTGTTGGCATTGTACAGAGATTTCCCATTGGGCACAAATGTAGAAGTTAAGGGTAGAAAATATTTATTTTTTAAATTTTTTAGAAAAAAATTAATTTAATTCCTTTCTAATTCGCAAATAAATCGAGTTCGCCATATTTCTTCTCTGGTGTACAGATAAAAATACATATGTGTATATAAAATTCCAACTCCCTAGAGGTCTTAATATAAAGAAGTTCAGTATGAAGGCAGGGTCATTTTTTGACATTTTCTCAAAAAAAATTAAATTATTAGTTTCAATCGTGTTCGCTATATTTTTCCTGTAATCTAGACGTAAAAATACGTATATGTACCGAATTTCAGCTTACCAGGTTGAGATATGCAGAATTTTACTTACCATTAAACTTAATCTTTTATAATTTTTCTATGGAATAATTAACTTTTTTACACATATTTTCTTTCACCATAAACTTTCTATTCTAATTAATAAATATTCAAATTCCATTATCTTCTATAAAAACTAATTTTGCTTCATATAATATTTTTTTATTAATATATTAAGAATTTAATATTATATCAGGTCTAAATTTTATACTATATTAAAAATTTTAAGATCTTTCTTTTGCCTCTTTTTCTTAAATTTCTTACAAATCCTATGAGGAAAACCAGTTTTCCATTACTGAAAAAAGTTAATTGATAAAAATAGTTCACTAAATTAGAAATTATTGAACTTATTTAATCTATTCCTTATAAATATGATTAAAGTTTCCCCCTCCCTACACGGAGAGACCGAGATTACTAATTTTTGTATAAAATCACACTAGAATTTACTATTTTCACATTGCAACCACCGGAAATAAGGGGACTTTTTGTATTTTTTACTATTTTCTACACTAAGTCGCACTAATCCCGACAAATGTTCACCAAATTAGCAAAGTTTCTTACTATTTCGTCCAATAGTTCCAAATAACTGTAGTAAACTCAGAAGCATTGTGTACGTAAAATTACTACAGTCGTTTGTAAATGCAGAAAGAAAGAGTGAAAGAAAAAATACGGATTTTTGTCGCCGGTTTCCCGTCAATTCTTGACTAATGGAGACAAACTGGAAGGATTTTTACATACACAGACACACACACACACTTATATATTTGTTGGATAAATATTTGAAGACACACACATGTTTATTTCACTTATATGTATAGACGCGGTTAATTAATACACTAATACACAATTGCACGCACGACAACGAATTTCACTGAAAGTATACATCTTTGTTTCCTTATATGGGGGATTTCACGGGAAGTGATCCGGCCTCATGCGTTTACACGTCATACTTTGATGACTTGTAGTTTGCTTTAAAAAAAAGGTAAAAATTAGATAAAATATGTTTTGGAAAGGGGTTTTCGTGTACTTTTAAATAAAGATATTAGTTTTTAAAAAAAAATTTTTTTTGACCTTGAAAATTAAAAATTAAAATTTAATTTTCATTTTTTTGTACAATCGGTATTTTTTTTTTAATTTTTTTTTATTTAGAATGAAAGCTGAGCTCTTTTCCTATCAAAAACATATCTGCCCAAAATGGGACTAGAATTATTAATACTAGTTAATTAATTTTACAAAAAAATTAAATTTTAATTTTTAATTTTCAAGGTCAAAAAAATTTTTTTTTTTAAACTAAAATATTTATTAAAAAGTACACGAAAAGCCCTTTCCAAAACATATTTTATCAAATTCACATCTTTTTTTTTAAGCAAACTACAAGTTATCAAAGTTTGACGTGTAAACGCATGAGGCCGGATCACATGTTGTACAGGACTCATGCGTTTACACGTCAAACTTTGATAACTTGTAGTTTTCTTGAAAAAAAAGATGTGAATTTAATAAAATATGTTTTGGAAAGGGCTTTTCGTCTACTTTTTAATGACGATGTTAGTTTTTAAAAGAAAAATTTTTTTGACCTTGAAAATTGAAAATTAAAACTTAATTTTCATTTTTCTCTATAATCGGTATTTAAAAAATTTTTTTTTTATTTAGAATGAAAGCTGAGCTTTTTTTCTATCAAAAACATATCTGCTCAAAGTGGGACTAGAATTATTAATACATGAGAAAAAACATTTACTTTTGCGCTAAAACAATGACGCGCTGCGCTCTCGCGCGCTGAGTTTCACCTAACTACTTTGGATGAGCACCGTCAATAGTGCTAATTTCATCCGACAGATGTCGCAGAGCTTGATCTGAGAGTTTCTCGAAACTGAGTTAAGTTATTCAATACTATATAAAGGACTGCTTCTCCGTTCAAATTATTACTGCTATAAATTTATTTTCTTTAAGAAATTTACTACAATTTATTAGCAAACGATTGATTAATAAGGTAGGTGGATTTTACTATTAAAAACTTAGTTTTTTCTTTATTATTTTTTTTATTTTAGTTTTTTTTCGTAATTTTCGTTTCAGCTGTTTTTAATTCGTGTTTTTTTAATCTTTATTTTCGGCAAAATTTTTTTTTTAATTTTGAACTAATTTTCTAAAATTGAAAATTGTAATTCAAAAATCATGTCATCTACGAAGGAAGAAAAATCTACGAAAGTATGGTCCAATACGTGTTTTAATCCGTTTAATAAAAAAAACCACAAATCAGTTGATATTAGGCGAATATCTCAAAATTTACTATTGCGATTTCCTTCATTAACTGCAGAAATAAAAATTTGTTCTGCTTGTAGAAAGGAGCTTAACAAAGTACAAGAACTACCTTCTGAAAAAAAAGAAAAGTTAACAGAGACGTGTGAAGATGAATATCACTTAGCAGGTGTCGAAGTTTTAAAACAAATTAAGGAAAAATTCCAAGAAAGTACTAGTCGTGACGAAAAAATGTTACTTCTCACACTAGCTCCAAAATCTTGGAGTCGTAAAAAAATAGCATCTGAATTTGGAACTTCCGAACGCCAAGCTGGAAACGCTAAAAATCTTGTTGCTAAGAGTGGAATTCTGACACTTCCAAATCGCAAAAAGGGGAATCCATTAAGTCTCGATGTTGAATCATTAGTCAAAAAATTTTATGAGGACGATAGTATGAGTCGTTTATTGCCGGGAGTTAAAGACTGTGTTTCAGTACGAATAAATGATGAAAAGGTTTTGGTTCAAAAAAGATTGATTTTATGCAATTTAAAAGAATTGTATACAGAATTTAAATCACGCAATGAAGAAATTAAGATAGGCTTCTCGAAATTCACGCAACTTAGACCAAAACATTGCGTTTTGGCGGGCAGTAGTGGCACTCACACGGTCTGTGTTTGTGTGCATCACGAAAATCTTAAGTTGATGTTAAACGAAATAGATATCCAATGCTTAACAAACGACTCTAGTATTGTATTAAACAACTATCGTGATTGTTTAAAGCTTTTAGTTTGTTCAAATGCAACACCTTGTTGTATGTTTGGAGAATGTAACAACTGTCCAGGCGTTGATAAAATGAAAGAAAATTTAATAAAATACTTCGATGATCACGATTTGGACGAAATAACTTACGCTTCTTGGCTTCAAACTGACAGATGTACGTTAAAGACAATTGTGCTAAATTCCAGTGACTTCATAAACGAATTGTGTGAAGAAATGTTAAAACTCAGATCCCATGATTTTCTTGTAAAAGAGCAGTCATCATTTTTTAAAAATTTAAAAGAAGGCTTGAAAGACGACGAATTTGTAGTTTCATGCGACTTTGCTGAAAACTACAAATTTGTTCTTCAAGATTCGATACAAGGATTTCACTGGAATAATGATCAAGCTACGTTATTTACAGTAGTAATTTATTTCGTAAAAGATCAAAAATTGCAGCACAAAAGCTTAGCAATTATTTCAGACAATTTAGTTCACGACACAGTTGCAGTCTATGAATTTCAAAAAATTATAATAAAATTTCTAAAGACGACATATAGTCCAAAAAAAATTTATTACGTCTCAGATGGAGCTGGACAGCACTTTAAGAACAAAAGCAACTTTGCAAATTTATTAGTACATAAATCTGATTTTGATATACCAGCCGAATGGCATTTCCATCCCACTGCTCACGGAAAGGGAGCATGCGACGGGATAGGAGCAAATATTAAAAGAAATGCCGCACGGTTTAGTTTGCAATGTCCTAATCAAGATAGAATACTTGATGCTTATGCTTTATTTTTGTGGGCAAAGAAAAATTGCAAAGAAACGGAGATCTTTTTTAGCAGTAAAGAAGACCATGCAACAACTTCTGAGCAATTGAAATCCAGATTTAACTCAGCTGCAACAATTACGGGAACTTTAAAATATCACGCATTTATTCCTATCGAAGACGGTAAGTTGAAATTAAAAAAATTTTCATCATCAGAAGAATTCGATTACTTTCCTAAAAGTAAACGAAAGTCATCAAATCAAGTGCAGGTAAGTACCAAAAAATCTAAAAAAGTGTACAAAAAGTAATGTTACAATTCCATTTTTTCAAAATTTCATTTAAGCTTTTGCAATTTCAATTCATAAGTTAAACTTTTTCTTAAAATTATTATCATTCATTCAATTACCATTCATCATTTGTGGGTGTACTTCCGATTATCTGAATAGCAATCGGCCTTTTTCAAGGCCACGAAATCAGTAAATCATGAAAAATAGTACCAAACGGCCTTTTTCAAGGCCACGAAATCAGTAAATCATGAAAAATAGAACCAATCGGCCTTTTTTAAGGCCACATAATAATGGAGACAAAATTATTTTCTTTCTAATTTTTTGGTGAGCATAATGCAGGCATATTAATAGTGACAGTCTCAACCCTGTGAAATGCAGAGAGTGTTCATCTAGAAGTGAAGTGTGAACATCAAAAATCAGCGCGCGAGAGCGCAGCGCGTCATTGTTTTAGCGCAAAAGTAAATGTTATTTCTCATGTATTAATAATTCTAGTCCCATTTTGAGCAGATATGTTTTTGATAGAAAAAAAGCTCAGCTTTCATTCTAAATAAAAAAAAAATTTTTAAAATACCGATTATAGAGAAAAATGAAAATTAAGTTTTAATTTTCAATTTTCAAGGTCAAAAAAATTTTTCTTTTAAAAACTAACATCGTCATTAAAAAGTAGACGAAAAGCCCTTTCCAAAACATATTTTATTAAATTCACATCTTTTTTTTCAAGCAAACTACAAGTTATCAAAGTTTGACGTGTAAACGCATGAGTCCTGTACAACATGTGATCCGGCCTCATGCGTTTACACGTCAAACTTTGATAACTTGTAGTTTGCTTAAAAAAAAAGATGTGAATTTAATAAAATATGTTTTGGAAAGGGCTTTTCGTGTACTTTTTAATAAATATTTTAGTTTAAAAAAAAAAAAAATTATTTGACCTTGAAAATTAAAAATTAAAATTTAATTTTTTTGTAAAATTAATTAACTAGTATTAATAATTCTAGTCCCATTTTGGGCAGATATGTTTTTGATAGGAAAAGAGCTCAGCTTTCATTCTAAATAAAAAAAAATTTAAAAAAAAATACCGATTGTACAAAAAAATGAAAATTAAATTTTAATTTTTAATTTTCAAGGTCAAAAAATTTTTTTCTTTAAAAACTAACATCTTTATTTAAAAGTACACGAAAACCCCTTTCCAAAACATATTTTATCTAATTTTCATCTTTTTTTTAAAGCAAACTACAAGTCATCAAAGTATGACGTGTAAACGCATGAGGCCGGATCACTTCCCGTGAAATCCCCCATATATTGAATGATGAAAATTAACAGCACTTACGAGAAAGCAGTTTACTTTTAACAACTTATTATAAGACATAGTTCTTGGGACAGGAATAAATGCAAAGTTTATTAATTTGTAATGGTCAATTTCTGAGATACCGAACGACCTACGTTTCACTTTATATTTAATTATTGTAGATAATATCCAAATTTATTTTACATGCGCGAAACATAGTCACTGTCAATGATCGGATGGCATCGGCTCATTTACGGAGATTGACGAAGTTAGCAACCAATAGAAATGCAGGCGCCTTATGACTGCACTCGCTAGCCACACTTGCTCACCAAAAATTACTACAGTGGATAGTAGGTTTTAGTGGAAAATGTTTTCATTTGTCAGATTTTGTCTAATTAAATTAGAGAAAACTATAATCAATTTTTGCTACATTTACAACTCTTACACAAAATATTAAAACTTGCTATTTCAATGCAGCAAATTTATCTATTTCTTTTGTAAATTTATCTAATTCTGTAGCACATTATGCTAAAAGTACCCTTATTTCCGGTCATTGCAACCATTTTTAGTAATTTTTACGAATGTGGGTCTCTCCGTGTATTAATAGATATTTATTTCCTATTTTTCTTACATATAGAAATTAGCATTTTTCAAAAAAATGCTTCAAATTTTTACAAATTTTAATTTTTTACTACACTATAAAATCACTATTTAATTTAACTTTCATTGTTTACTTCTCTATTATAATTTTAATTTAAAAAGTAAAATTTTTACTACACTATAAAATCATTACTAATTTTTAATTTCTAATTAATTAAAATATAGTTTTTTTTTTAAATTAAAAAGACATGGAGTGGAAAGGTCGAACCCTACTTTTTGACAGCACGATACAATACATCACCAGAAGATAGGATTGTTCTAAATATTACCGGAAGATAGGACTGTATCATACTGAAGTATCGAAATCATTCATTTTCACTTTAAATAAAATAAAATAATTAAAAAACAATCGTAAACAAAGATCATGCAAGGATCATGCAGTAGAAGACGCAAGACTAAGCACCCGTGACGTCACGTTTCAGTAACCAATAAAAATCGTTTTCTTTCAGCATGGATATTTTCAAAAATTGTACAATTTCAATTTAATTTTTTAATGTGTAAACTTAAAAAAAATTAAAAACTTTCAACGCTAATATATTTTAAAATATCTATATTTACTATTTCTTAAAAAAAAATTTGAAATTTTTTTGATGCAAACTCCCTAGGTTTCCTACACGGAAAAAATTGCGGGACATTAGATGCGCCGAGGACAGTGTCAACAGCAGTACATTTCATATTGCACGTCTGAGGTGCCATTTTGAGATATCAGACGTACATAATGCACGTCAGATACGCCAAACTGGCACAGATGGCGTGCAAAATAAATGTAGAAGAAAATTTGACACAACCTGTACATCTGACGTGCCGAGACTTTTTCCGTGTAGTAACGAGAGGAACCCACTATAGAATCCTAGTCAAAGTAATAAAATTTAAGCATACCCGTGTGAAAATTGCCAAGGTTTGCCAATATTGATTATTGGGTCTATAATGGTCCTAGCTTGGAATGTACCTTAACCTGGCCCTAGCTTGGTAATAGCTAGAACTTCTTGTTAGATTATAAGTTATAAATATATTTAAAAATATGTATCAGTAATTGTTTGTGTGTAATTTGAAGTAATATTTAAACATCACATAGAGAGATTGAGACAATATTGCTTTTAACTTTGCATTTGTATTTGACAGATTATCAGTAGAATTCTACTAATTGCTATTATCAGAATTGAGTAACTGATAATTAGTAGAAAGTTACTGATTCGATTAGTAAAATATAAGTTACTGATTCAATCTGTTGTATAAAAATATGACATAGTCAAATTTACTAATTTACCAGTTGGATTTAATAGTACATTTCGTAACTAGTGCATAACTAGTGCGAACTGATGGCGTTTTTGAAACGCCAAGCATGTAACGTACAAGCATCTTTTATTGCGCGGGGGGTTCGGGGGGGTCTCCCCCCGACGGGAGAAAAAAACCTGAAAAAAACCGAATACAATTTTTGTATTTTTCTGTATTTTTTGTATTTTTGTGTATTTTTTGTATTTTTTTGTATTTTTCTGTATTTTCTGTATTTTTTGTATTGGATCCGCCATTTAAAATTTTTTAAAACTGACCCAAAATTCGTAATCAGCGACCCCGAAAACCCCCTAATAACAAGTTTCAAGCAAATCCGATGAATTTTTCAAAAAGTGTCCGCCATGTTGGATCCGCCATTTTGAATTTTTAAAAACTAATAACAGATTCGTAATCAGCGACCCCGAAAACCACCAAGTAACAAATTTTATGCAAATCTGAGCAGTTTTGAAAAAAAATGTCGGCCATATTGGATCCGCCATTTTGAATTTTCAAAAACTGACATGAGATTCGTAATCAGCAACCCCGAAAACCCCCGAGTAACGAGTTTCAAGCAAATCCGATGAATGTTTTCAAAAATTGTCCGCCATGTTGGATCCGCCATTTTGAATTTTCAAAAATTATTATCATATTCGTAATCAGCAACTCTAAAAACCCCCGAGTAACGATTTTCAGGCGAATCCGATGATTAATAAAGTCTGTAATTTACGTGCTGTGTAATGGAAATATACCATGGGTAACGGAGGGGAGTTTTCTTCCATTATACAGCTTCAAAATGTTATGATTATATATTAAAAAAAAATAAATATTATAAATAAATTAATGACAGCATTTGTTTTCTTTGTTTTTAAATAAAACAATGTTTTAAAGATTATTAAAAATTATTATTATTTACATCCTAAAAACTAAATTTACAGCGGTAACGGAGGGGAGTTTTTATTGTGTCGATGAACACTGACAAACTAAAGATTCTTTTAAAACTAATTGTTTTCATTTTGTTTCATCATTTTATGCAATAACCATAACTATACTGACACTACAAAGAGTTTTGATGTATTTATTTCTATTTTATCTTTTTTGTTTATATTTTATAATTATATTTGTGAGCGGTAACGGAGGGGAGTTTTATTTCTGCACAAAACTAATTTAATTCTAGGTAAAAATAACTAACAAATATTTTACTTTATTTTTCATGATTCAATTAGAAATAAAATAATAAGTAGATATTACCGGGCAAAAGATTTTTTTGTGTTACAGAATTAATATAATACCTTTTCTATAAATGAAACTTACTTCATGAACGGTAACGGAGGGGAGTTTTTATGCTATATAAACACGTGTATCTTTAAATATTTCAAATTTTCGATTTATTTTTCATAGGATCCGATTAAATCATGATGAATGCTATTATTAGGACGTAAAGATTTTGAAAAATTATTATTATTTATTTTTAAAAATCTAATGTACATGTCATGTGTCCCGATTGTGAGAATGACCCTAATACGAAATACAAATACAAAAAAATACGGAAAATAAAAAAAAATCCAATTTTTGTATTTTTCTGTAATTTTCCGTATTTTTTGTATTTGTGCGTATTTTTTTAATTTTAGCGTATTTTTTGTATTTTTGCGTATTTCTTTAATTTTTGCGTATTTTTTTAATTTTAGCGTATTTTTTAATTTTGGCGTATTTTTCCGTATTTTTTGTATTTTTGCGTATTTTTTTAATTTTGGCGTATTTTTTTAATTTTAGCGTATTTTTCCGTATTTTTTGTATTTTTGCGTATTTTTTTAATTTTGGCGTATTTTTCCGTATTTTTTGTATTTTTGCGTATTTTTTTAATTTTGGCGTATTTTTTTAATTTTAGCGTATTTTTCCGTATTTTTTGTATTTTTGCGTATTTTTTTAATTTTGGCGTATTTTTTTAATTTTAGCGAATTTTTCCGTATTTTTTGTATTTTTGCGTATTTTTTTAATTTTGGCGTATTTTTTAATTTTAGCGTATTATTCCGTATTTTTTGTATTTTTGCGTATTTTTTTAATTTTGGCGTATTTTTTTAATTTTAGCGAATTTTTCCGTATTTTTTGTATTTTTGCGTATTTTTTTAATTTTGGCGTATTTTTTTAATTTTAGCGTATTATTCCGTATTTTTTGTATTTTTGCGTATTTTTTTAATTTTGGCGTATTTTTCCGTATTTTTTGTATTTTTGCTTATTTTTTCATTTTAGCGTATTTTTCCGTATTTTTTGTATTTTTGCTTATTTTTTTAATTTTTGCGTATTTTTTTAATTTTGGCGTATTTTTCCGTATATTTTGTATTTTTGCGTATTTTTTTAATTTTGGCGTATTTTTTTAATTTTAGCGTATTTTTCCGTATTTTTTGTATTTTTGCGTATTTTTTTAATTTAAGCGTATTTTTTTAATTTTGGCGTATTTTTTTAATTTTGGAGTATTTTTCCGTATTTTTTAAATTTTGGCGTATTTTTTTCATTTTAGCGTATTTTTCCGTATTTTTTGTATTTTTGCTTATTTTTTTCATTTTTGCGTATTTTTTTAATTTTGGCGTATTTTTCCGTATTTTTTGTATTTTTGCGTATTTTTTTAATTTTGGCGTATTTTTTTAATTTTAGCGTATTTTTCCGTATTTTTTGTATTTTTGCGTATGTTTTTAATTTAAGCCTATTTTTTTAATTTTGGCGTATTTTTCCGTATTTTTTTAAATTTTAGCGTATTTTTCCGTATTTTTTAAATTTTGGTTTATTTTTCCGTATTTTTTGTATTTTTTTGTATTTGTATTTCGTATTAGTATTTTTTTATAAATAAATAAATATTCAAAAGAATTGAACTATTAACATTTTTTGTTAATTTCTTAATAATAATTCAATTATTTTCATAAATAATAAAATTTCTTATTAATATTTAATTATTTTTATGATTAATAAATCTCGTCATATAATGTAAATTAATTTTATTACAATGAAACTCGACTTTAAATATAATTTTCAATTTAATTTTTTGATAAATTCGAGTTACATTGTAATTGATTAATTAATTAATTAATTAATTAAATTAATTAAATTAAATTTTTTTTTTATTTTTTATTATAATTTTCAATTTTCAATGAGAAAGTCTTGGATTTGTGCGATTTTGAGCAATCTCTAATTTTGCTAAATCTTAATGTTTCATGACCCCCTGATTCCGAGAAAATGGTTTTTAGAAAAGTGTCTGTCCGTCTGTCTGTCGTCTGTCTGTAGAAAAATTTATCTCCACGATAACTCGAATATTTATATTTATGAATCGTCTTGCAATTTGGCACACTTTTTTAGTCCATAAAAATGAAGCCTGAGTTCCTTGGGCAGCCCATTTCGTCCATAAACAACAAAAATACAAAATTTTGAAATTTTCAAAATTTTGTATTTTTTACAATTTTTAAAAAAATATTTTTTAAAAATGTTTTTCTTAAATTTGGTACCTTAAATTTGGTCGTCGAAGCGCGACGAGATTTATTAATTATAAAAATAAAGAAAACTTGGTGAGATATTTTATTATTATTTATGAAAATGATTGAATTATAAACGAGAAATTAAAAAAAAATTTAATAGTTAAATTCTTGTGAATATTTTATTATTTATAAAAAAAAATACTAATACGAAATACAAATACAAAAAAATACGAGAAAATACAAAAAAAACGATAAAATACGGAAAATTGCAAAAAAATCCAATTTTTGTATTTTTCTGTATTTTTCTGTATTTTTCTGTATTTTTTGTATTTTTCTGTATTTTTTGTATTTTTCTGTATTTTTTGTATTTTCGTGTATTTTTTGTATTTTTCTGTACTTTTTTGTATTTTCGTGTATTTTTTGTATTTTTCTGTATTTTTGTATTTTTTCTGTATTTTTTGTATTTTCATGTAAGTTTTTGTATTTTCGTGTAGTTTTTGGTAGTTTCTGTGTTTTTTGTATTTTCGTGTATTTTTTGTATTTTTCTTGTATTTTTTGTTTTTGTATTTTTCTGTATTTTTTGTATTTTTCTGTATTTTTTGTATTTTTGTATTTTTTGTATTTTTCTGTATTTTTTGTATTTTCGTGTATTTTTTTGTATTTTTTCTGTATTTTTTGTATTTTCGTGTATTTTTTGTATTTTTCTGTATTTTTTTGTATTTTTTCGTGTATTTTTTGTATTTTTCTGTATTTTTTTCTGTATTTTCGTCTGTATTTTTCTGTATTTTTGTTTTTTCTGTATTTTTTCTGTATTTTTTTTGTATTTTTTGTATTTTTCTGTATTTTTTGTATTTTTTTGTATTTTTCTGTATTTTTTGTATTTTTTCGTGTATTTTTTTTTCGTATTTTTCTAATTTTTCTGTATTTTTGTATTTTTTGTATTTTCTTATTTTTTGTATTTTTGTATAGTTTTTGTATTTTTTCTGTATTTTGTGTCGTTGTATTTTTTGTTTTTCTCGTGTATTTTTGTCTTTTCTAATTTTTTGTTTTTCCTGTATTTTTTTGTATTTTTCTTTCTCTGTATTTTTTTTGTAGTTTTTTTTTTCTGTATTTTTGTATTTTCGTGTATTTTTGTATTTTCTCGTGTATTTTTTGTATTTTCGTGTCATTTTTGTTATTTTCGTGTATTTTTTGTATTGAGTTGCTCTGTATTTTTGTATTTTCGTGTATTTTCGTGGTATTTGTATTTTTGTATTTTTCTGTATTTTTTGTGTGGGTATTTTTCTGTATTTTTTGTATTTTCGTTATTTTTTGTATTTTTCTGTATTTTTTCTGTATTTTTCTGTATTTTTTCTGTTGTGTATTTTTTGTATTTTCTGGTATTTTTTGTGTATTTTTTGTATTTTCTGTATTTTTGTATTTCGTATTTTTTGTATTTTTTGTATTTTTCTGTATTTTTGTATTTTCGTGTATTTTTTGTATTTTTCTGTATTTTTGTATTTTTATTTTTTTTATTTTTCTTCTGTATTTTTTGTATTTTCGTGTATTTTTTGTATTTTTTTCTGTATTTTCTCTGTTTTTTTTGTATTTTCGTGTATTTTTCTGTATTTTCGTGTATTTTTGTATTTTTCGTTTTGTATTTTTTTCTGTATTTTTTGTATTTTCGTGTATTTTGTATTTTTTCCTGTATTCTTTTATTTTTTGGTATTTTTCTGTATTTTTTGTATTTTCGTGTATTTTTTGTATTTTCGTGTATTTTTGTATTTTTCTGTATTTTCTGTATTTTTTTTCGTATTTTCACGTATTTTTTGTACTGTTTTGTATTTTTGTATTTTCATTTTTATTTTTGTTGTATTTTTTTGGTATTTTTGTATTTTTTGTATTTTTTGTATTTTTGTATTTTTCGGTATTTTTTGTATTTTCGTGTATTGGTTTATTTTTGTATTTTTCTGTATTTTTTGGATTTTCGTTCATTTTTTCGTTTTGTATTTTCGTGTATTTTTTGTATTTTTCTGTATTTTGTTATTTGTGTATTTTTATTATTTTTCTGTATTTTTTGTTTTAAATCGTGTATTTTTTGTATTGTTTTTTTTGTATAGTTTTTTTTTGTATTTTCTGTATTTTTCTGTATTTTTTGTATTTTTGTATTTTCGTGTATTTTTGTGTCTTTTGTATTTTGGTATTTTTTTTGTCTTTTTCTGTATTTTTGTTCTGTATTTTGTTTATTTTAGTATTTTTTGTCTGGTATTTTCGTGTATTTTTCTATTTTTCTGTATTTTTTTTTTCGTGTTTTTTGTATTTTTCTGTATTTTTTGTATTTTCGTGTATTTTTGTATTTTCTGTATTTTTTGTATTTTTCTTATTTTTGTATTTGTTATTTTTGTATTTTTTCTGTATTTTGTATTTCGTCTGATTTTTTGTATTTTATGATTTGTATTTTCGTGTTTTTTTTATTTTTCTGTATAATTTTTCTGTATTTTTTGTGTTTTTTGTGGTTTTTGTTTCGTGTATTTTTGATTTTTCTGTTTTTTGTATTTTCTGTATTTTCTGTATTTTGTATTTGCGGTGTATTTTTCTGTTTTTTGTAGTTTTTCTGTATTTTTTGTGTTTTCGTGCCATTTTTTGTATTTTTCGTGTATTTTTCTGTAATTTTTCGTATTTTTTGTATTTTTTTGTATTTTGTGTATTTTTTTCGTTTTTTTGTATTTGTATTTCGTATTAGTATTTTTTTTATAAATAATAAAATATTCACAAGAATTTAACTATTAAAAATTTTTTTCTTAATTTGTCCTTTAGAATTCAATCAGTTTCATAAATAATAAAATTTCTACTAAGATTTAATTATAATTGTTAGATTAATAAATCTTGTCATATAATGTAAATAATATTACCAATGTAACTCGACTTTAATATAATTTTCAATTTAGAAATTAAAAAATTAAATTAAATTAAATTAAATTAAATTAAATAATTATTATTGATTATTATTATTTTTAATGATTAATTATTAATTAATTAATTAATTAATTAAATTAATTAAATTAAATTTTTTTTTTATTTTTATTATAATTTTCAATTTTCAATGAGAAAGTCTTGGATTTGTGCGATTTGAGCAATCTCTAATTTTGCTAAATCTTAATGTTTCATGACCCCCTGATTCCGAGAAAATGGTTTTTAGAAAAGTGTCTGTCCGTCTGTCTGTCGTCTGTCTGTAGAAAAATTTATCTCCACGATAACTCGAATATTTATATTTATGAATCGTCTTGCAATTTGGCACACTTTTTTAGTCCATAAAAATGAAGCCTGAGTTCCTTGGGCAGCCCATTTCGTCCATAAACAACAAAAATACAAAATTTTGAAATTTTCAAAATTTTGTATTTTTTACAATTTTTAAAAAAATATTTTTTAAAAATGTTTTTCTTAAATTTGGTACCTTAAATTTGGTCGTCGAAGCGCGACGAGATTTATTAATTATAAAAATAAAGAAAACTTGGTGAGATATTTTATTATTATTTATGAAAATGATTGAATTATAAACGAGAAATTAAAAAAAAATTTAATAGTTAAATTCTTGTGAATATTTTATTATTTATAAAAAAAAATACTAATACGAAATACAAATACAAAAAAATACGAGAAAATACAAAAAAACGATAAAATACGAAAATTGCAAAAAAATTTAATTCCAATTTTTGTATTTTTCTGTATTTTTCTGTATTTTTCTGTATTTTTTGTATGTTGTCTGTAGTTTTTTGTATTTTTCTGTATTTTTTGTATTGTCCGTGTATTTTTTGGTATTTTCTCTGTATTTTTGTATTTTCGTGTATTTTTTGTATTTTTCTGGTATTTTTTGTAGTTGTTCTGTATTTTTGTATTTTTCTGTATTGTTTTGTATTTTCGTGTATTTTTTGTATTTTTTCTGTGTTTTTGGTATTTCGTGTAATTTTTTGTATTTTTTCTCTGTATTATATTATTTGTATTTTTTCTGGTATTTTTTTGTAGTTTTGTCGTATTTTTTGTATTTTTCTGTATTTTCGTGTATTTTTTGTATTTTTCTGTATTTTTGTATTTTTCGGTATTTTTTGTATTTTTCTGTATTTTTGTATTTTGTATTTTTTTGTATTTTCTGTATTTTTGTATTTTCGTGTATTTTTTGTATTTTCGTGTATTTTTTGTATTTTTCTGTATTTTTGTATTTTCGTGTATTTTTTGTATTTTTCTGTATTTTTTGTTTTTCTGTATTTTTGTATTTCGTGTATTTTTGTATTTTTCTGTATTTTTGTATTTCGTGTATTTTTGTATTTTTCTGTATTTTTGTATTTTCGTGTATTTTTTGTATTTTTCTGTATTTTTTGTATTTTTCTGTATTTTTGTATTTTCGTGTATTTTTGTATTTTCTGTATTTTTCTGTATTTTTGTATTTTTCTGTATTTTTTGTATTTTTCTGTATTTTTGTATTTTTTGTATTTTTCTGTATTTTTTGTATTTTCGTGTATTTTTTGTATTTTTCTGGATTTTTTGTATTTCGTGTATTTTTGTATTTTTCTGTATTTTTTGTATTTTGTATTTTTCTGTATTTTTTGTATTTTCGTGTATTTTTGTATTTTTCTGTATTTTTTGTATTTTTCTGTATTTTTTGTATTTTCGTGTATTTTTGTATTTTTCTGTATTTTTCTGTATTTTTGTATTTTCTGTATTTTTGTATTTTTCTGTATTTTTTGTATTTTCGTGTATTTTTTGTATTTCGTGTATTTTTTGTATTTTTCTGTATTTTTGTATTTTCGTGTATTTTTGTATTTCTGTATTTTTGTATTTTTTTGTGTATTTTTCTGTATTTTCTGTATTTTTTGTATTTTGTGTATTTTTGTATTTTCGTATTTTTTGTATTTTTCTGTATTTTTTGTATTTTCGTGTATTTTTTGTATTTTTTTGTATTTTTTGTATTTTCGTGTATTTTTTGTATTTTCTGTATTTTTTGTATTTTCGTGTATTTTTTGTATTTTTCTGTATTTTTTGTATTTTCGTGTATTTTTGTATTTTTCTGTATTTTTTGTATTTTCGTGTATTTTTTGTATTTCTGTATTTTTTGTTTTTCGTGTATTTTTGTATTTTTCTGTATTTTTCTGTATTTTTTGTATTTTTCTGTATTTTGTTTTTCTGTATTTTTCTGTATTTTGGTATTTTCTGTATTTTTTGTATTTTCTGTATTTTTCTGTATTTTTTGTATTTTTCTGTATTTTTGTATTTTCTGTATTTTTTGTATTTTCGTGTATTTTTTGTATTTTTCTGATTTTTGTATTTTTCTGTATTTTTTTGTCTTTCGTGTATTTTTGTATTTTTCTGTATTTTTGTATTTTTCTGTATTTTTTGTATTTTCGTGTATTTTTGTATTTTTCTGTATTTTTGTATTTTTCTGTATTTTTGTATTTTCTGTGCATTTTTTGTATTTTCTGTATTTTTTGTATTTTCGTGTATTTTGTATTTTTCTGTATTTTTGTATTTTTTGTATTTTCTGTATTTTTGTATTTTCGTGTAGGGTAACTGTACCAATTGTCGAGGGTTTTAGGCAACATGTGACTTTGACATTTTTTTTCCTCGGAAGTAAATGCCCTTTAAAATTTGATTTTTGTATATTTGACGAAGGATCTATAATGTTTAAATATTAATATTTATTTTTTTAATATAAACTAAATTGTTAAAGCAAAAATATATTTAAAAGTCAATCGAGCAAAAGCACCATTTGTCGATGGTCTTGTGCTAATTTCTCGGGGTCTGTTCCAATTGTCGAGGGTATGACATTTTTTAAACATATAACCCAATATAACCTAACAATTAACCTGTACAAATATTAGAAAATCGAGTATGATATTTATTTTTTCGATAAAAATATTATAGAACATTACCAGAAAACAAATATATTTATTTAACTATATTGAATATTTATAATATCGATATAAAACATTTTTTATAGTAGATGATACAGGACAGAAAATTATTTAACTGTTTTTTAAACTTTCATAAATATAAGTTAATTAAATTTAATCAATTTTTGTTAATCAGACATTAATTGGAAAAAATAAATTAATTTAAGTCAACATTAAATTTGTAAACGAATAAAATAAACTTTTATACGAACTGTAATATAATGGTTATATAATTAAACTATAGGTACAAAATTTTTTAGTTGTACATAATGCATTTTTTATTAATTTTTTCGGGCTCCTTCCTCGTTTTTTTGGTTGATTATTTCTAGTTGGTTTGTAAATTTTTGGAGCATTTTTTTCTTTTTCTCTGTACCTATAATGTTTGCATTTCTGTTTGACGTTTAGTAAAATAAACACTTCACCATCGCTAAATGGTGCAGTCAGACGAAAAAAGTGACTACCACCAAATTTTCGAGTCATTACCTCGAAAATGGAACTGTCAAAAAAAAGGAACCAAATACCGATGATTTGCTTTTAAAACATCTTAAATATTTTTTTTTAACAAAAAAACATGCATACCAAAATTAATGTAGGTCGTGGTACAAAATTATAATCATATTTTGTACACAAAAAGTCATTATAAATACGTTTAATTTGCATTTCTAAAAATCTGTTTTAATCAACCTGAAGTATTAAGAAAATGGAGATTCGTGTAAATTTCACAGCAGTGAATTATAATATTAATTAAATAATTATTTTAGTAGAATGGCTACGAAATTTGTATATATAAATATACAGTTGAAAATACAAAGATTATTTAGAAATTTTTTTTGTTCTTAAATATTATATATTATACTATTTATCTAAAAAAGAAAATTATTATCCTCGACAATTGGAGCACCCTCGGCAATTGGTGCAGTTACCCTATTTTTTGTATTTTTCTGTATTTTTTGTATTTTTCTGTATTTTTTGTATTTTCGTGTATTTTTGTATTTTTCTGTATTTTTTGTATTTTTCTGTATTTTTTGTATTTTCGTGTATTTTTTGTATTTTTCTGTATTTTTTGTATTTTCGTGTATTTTTTTTATTTTTCTGTATTTTTCTGTATTTTTTTGTATTTTCGTGTTTTTGTATTTTTCGGTATTTTTTGTATTTCGTGTATTTTTTGTATTTTTCTGTATTTTCTGTTTTTCTGTATTTTTTGTATTTTTCTGGATATTTTTTGTATTTTAGTCTCTTTTTGTATTTTTTTGTATTTTTTTGTATTTTCGTATTTTTTGTATTTTTCTGTGATTTTTGTATTTCGGTATTTTTTGTTTTTTCTGTGGTTTTTTGTATTTACGTGTATTTTTTGTTATTTTCTGTATTTTTTGTATTTTTTGTATTTTTGTATATTTTCTGTATTTTTATTGTATGTTTTATGTATTTTTTGTATTTTGCGTGTATTTTTTGTATTTTTTTGTATTTTTTTGTATTTCGTGTATTTTGGTATTTTATGTATTTTTCTGTATATTTTTGTTTTTCTGTATTTTTTGTATTTTCTGTATTTTTTGTTATTTTCGTATTGTATTTTTCTTCTTTTCGTATTTTCGTGTCATTTTTTGTATTTTTGTTTTTTTTTTGTATTTTAGTCGATATTTTGTATTTTTTGTATTTTTGTATTGTTCTGTATTTTTTGTATTTTTCTGCCTATTTTTTGTATTTTCGTTGTATTTTTTGTATTTTTCTGTTATTTTTTGTATTTTTTGTATTTTTTGTATTTTCGTGTATTTTTGTATTTTTCTGTATTTTTTGTATTTTCTGTATTTTTTGTATTTTCTGTTATTTTTTGTTTTCTGTATTTTTTATTTCGTGTATTTTTGTATTTTTCTGTTATTTTTTGTTTTTTCTATTTTTTGTATTTTTGTATTTTTTGTATTTTCTGTATTTTTTATTTTTTGTATTTTTCTGTATTTTTTGTATTTTTCTGTATTTTTTGTATTTCGTTGTATTTTTCTGTATTTTTGTTATTTTCGTGTATTTTTTGATTTTTCTGTTTTTTGTTATTTTGTAGTGTGTGTATTTTTTGTATTTTCGTGTATTTTTGTATTTCGTGTATTTTTTGTATTTTTCTGTAGTTTTGTATTTTCGTGTATTTTTGTATTTTTCTGTGTATTTTTTGTATTTTCTGTATTTTTTTGTATTCTGTATTTTTTGTATTTTCGTGTATTTTTTGTATTTTCTGTATTTTTTGTATTTTCGTGTATTTTTTGTATTTCGTGTATTTTTGTATTTTTCTGTGTATTTTCGTGTATTTTTGTATTTTTTGTATTTTTGTATTTTTCTGTATTTTTTGTATTTCGTGTATTTTTGTATTTTTCTGTATTATTTTTCTGTATTTTTTGTATTTTTGTTATTTTCTGTATTTTTCTGTATTTTTTGTATTTTTGTATTTTTTGTATTTTCGTGTATTTTTGTTTTTTCTGTATTTTCGTGTATTTTTTGGTATTTTTCTGTATTTTTGTTTTTTCTGTATTTTTTGTATTTTTGTATTTTCTGTATTTTTGTATTTTCGTGTATTTTTCTGTATTTCTGTATTTTTTGTATTTTTGTATTTTCGTGTATTTTCGTATTTTTCTGTATTTTTCTGTATTTTTTGTATTTCGTGTATTTTTTGTATTTTTCTGTATTTTTTATTTATTTTTCGTGTATTTTTTGTATTTTTCTGTATTTTTTGTATTTTCGTGTATTTTTTGTATTTTTCTGTATTTTTTTGTATTTTCGTGTATTTTTGTATTTTTCTGTATTTTTTGTATTTTCTGTATTTTTTTTTTGTATTTCGTGTATTTTTTGTATTTTTCTGTATTTTTTGTATTTTCTGTGTATTTTTTGTATTTTCGTGTTTTTTCTGTATTTTTTGTATTTTTGTATTTTTTGTATTTTCGTGTATTTTTTTTGTATTTTTCTGTATTTTTGTATTTTTCTGTGTATTTTTTGTATTTTTCTGTATTTTTTGTATTTTTTTCTGTATTTTTTGTATTTTTCTCTTGTATTTTTTTGTATTTTCGTGTATTTTTTGTATTTTTCTGTGTTTTTTGTATTTTCGTGTATTTTTTGTATTTTTCTGTATTTTTTTGTATTTTTCTGTATTTTTGTATTTTTCGTATTTTTTGTATTTTCGTGTGTATTTTTTGTATTTTTTGTATTTTTTTGTATTTTTCTGTATTTTTTGTATTTTCGTGTATTTTTTGTATTTTTCTGTATTTTTTGTATTTTTCTGTATTTTTTGTATTTTCTGTATTTTTTGTATTTTCGTGTATTTTTTGTATTTTTCTGTATTTTTTGTATTTTCGTGTATTTTTTGTATTTTTCTGTATTTTTTTGTATTTTTTGTATTTTTCTGTATTTTTTGTATTTTCGTGCTTTTTTGTATTTTTCTGTATTTTTTGTATTTTTCTGTATTTTGTTGTATTTTCGTGTATTTTTGTATTTTTCTGTATTTTTTGTGTTTTGTTCTGTATTTTTTGTATTTTCGTGCATTTTTTGTATTTTTCTGTATTTTTTGTATTTTTTCGTATTTTTTCGTATTTTTTGTATTTTTGTGTATTTTTTCGTTTTTTTTTGTATTTGTATTTCGTATTAGTATTTTTTTTATAAATAATAAAATATTCACAAGAAGTTAACTATTAAAAATTTTTTTTTAATTTTTCCTTTAGAATTCAATCATTTCATAATAATAAAATTTCTTACTAAGATTAATTATATTTATGATTAATAATCTTGTCAATATAATGTAATTTAATTTAATTACATGTAACTCGACTCTTAATATAATTTTCAATTTATAAATTAAAAAAATTAAATTAAATTAAATTAAATTAAATAATTATAATTGATTATTATTATTTTTAATGATTAATTAATTAATTAATTAATTAAATTAATTAAATTAAATTTTTTTTTTATTTTTTATTATAATTTTCAATTTTCAAATGAGAAAGTCTTGGATTTGGTGCGATTTTGAGCAATCTCTATTTTGCTAAATCTTAATGTTTCATGACCCCCTGATTCCGAGAAAATGGTTTTTAGAAAAGTGTCTGTCCGTCTGTCTGTCGTCGTCTGTCTGTAGAAAAATTTATCTCCACGATAACTCGAATATTTATATTTATGAATCGTCTTGCAATTTGGCACACTTTTTAGTCCATAAAAATGAAGCCTGAGTTCCTTGGGCAGCCCATTTCGTCCATAAACAACAAAAATAACAAAATTTTGAAATTTTCAAAATTTTGTATTTTTTACCAATTTTAAAAAAATATTTTTTAAAAATGTTTTCTTAAATTTGGTTCTTTAAATTTGGTCGTCGAAAGCGCGACGAGATTTATTAATTATAAAAATAATGAAATCTTGGTGAGATATTTTCTTATTATTTATGAAAAATGATTGAATTATAAACGAGAAATTAAAAAAAAATTTAATAGTTAAATTCTTGTGAATATTTTATTATTTATAAAAAAAAAATACTAATACGAAATACAAATACAAAAAAATACGAGAAAATACAAAAAAAAACGATAAGATACGGAAAATTGCAAAAAAATCCAATTTTTGTATTTTTCTCTGTATTTTTCTGTAGTTTTTGTATTTTTCTGTATTTTTTGTATTTTCGTGTATTTTTCTGTATTTTTTGTATTTTCGTGTATTTTTCTGTATTTTCGTGTATTTTTCTGTATTTTTTGTATTTTCGTGTATTTTTTGTATTTTTTTCTGTAATTTTTGTATTTTTCTGTATTTTTTGTATTTTTCGTGTATTTTCTGTATTTTCTGTATTTTTTTGTATTGTTCGTGGTATTTTTGTATTTTATTCTGTATTTTTTGTATTTTCGTGTATTTTTTGTATTTTTCTGTATTTTTTGTATTTTCGTGTATTTTTGTATTTTTCTGTATTTTTTGGTACTTTTTCGTGTATTTTTGTATTTTTCTGTATTTTTTGTATTTTTCTGTATTTTTGTATTTTCTGTATTTTGTATTTTCGTGTAATTTTTTTAGTATTTTCGTGTAGTTTGTATTTTGTATTTTTTCTTTATTTGTATTTTTGTATTTTCTCGTTTTTTGTATTTTTTTTTTGTATTTTCTGTATTTTTGGTGATTTTTCTGTATTTTTTTTGTATTTTTTTGTATTTTTTTTGTATTTTTCTGTATTTTTTATTTTTTGTATTTTTGATTTTTGTATTTTTCTGTATTTTTTGTATTTTTCGTGTATTTTTCTATTTTTCTGTATTTTTTGTATTTTCGCTTGTATTTTTTGTATTTTCGTGTATTTTTTGTTTTCTGTATTTTTGTATTTTCTGTATTTTTTGTATTTTTTGTTTTTCTGTATTTTTTGTATTTTTCTGTATTTTTTGTATTTTCGTTATTTTTTTTGTATTTTCGTGTATTTTTTATTTTCTGTATTTTTGTATTTTCGGTTATTTTGTTTTTTCTGTATTTTTTTGTATTTTTGTATTTTTTGTATTTTGTTTTTTTCGTGTATTTTTCTGTATTTTTTTGTATTTTCTGTATTTTTTTGTATTTTTGTATTTTTGTATTTTTCTGCTGTATTTTTTGTATTTTTGTATTTTTTGTATTTTTCTGTATTTTTTGTATTTTCGTGTATTTTTTATTTTCGTATTTTTGTATTTTTGTATTTTTTCTGTATTTTTTGTATTTTTGTATTTTTTGTATTTTTCGTGTATTTTTTCTGTATTTTTTGTATTTTCTGTATTTTTTTGTATTTTCCGTATTTTTTGTATTTTTCTGTATTTTTGTATTTTTTCGTGTATTTTTTGTATTTTTGTATTTTTCTGTATTTTTTGTATTTTGTTATTTTTCTCTGTATTTTTTGTATTTTTTGTATTTTTCTGTATTTTTTTGTATTTTCGTTTGTATTTTTCTGTATTTTTTTTTTTTTTTTTGTGTATTTTTTGTATTTTTATTTTTCTGTATTTTTTGTATTTTTCTGTATTTTTGTGTATTTTTCTGTATTTTTTGTATTTTTTGTCTGTATTTTTTGTATTTTTCTGTATTTTTTGTATTTTTCTGTGTATTTTCGTGTATTTTTTGTATTTTCTGTATTTTTTGTATTTTTCTGTATTTTTGTATTTCGTGTATTTTTCTGTATTTTTCGCTGTATTTTTTGTATTTTTCTGTATTTTGTATTTTCGTGTATTTTTTGTATTTTTCTGTATTTTTTGGTATTTTTTGTATTTTTGTATTTTTCTGTATTTTTTGTATTTTTCTGTATTTTTTGTATTTTTCTGTATTTTTTGTATTTTCGTGTATTTTTGTATTTTCTGTATTTTTTGTATTTTCTGTATTTTCGTGTATTTTTGTATTTTTCTGTATTTTTGTGTATTTTCGTGTATTTTTTGTATTTTTCTGTATTTTTCTGTATTTTTTGTATTTTTCTGTATTTTTGTATTTTGTATTTTTCTGTATTTTTTGTATTTTTCGTATTTTTTGTATTTTTGTATTTCGTATTTTTTGTATTTTCGTGCATTTTTTGTATTTTTCTGTATTTTTCTGTATTTTTTCGTATTTTTTCGTATTTTTTGTATTTTTGTGTATTTTTTCGTTTTTTTTTTGTATTTGTATTTCGTATTAGTATTTTTTTTATAAATAATAAAATATTCACAAGAATTTAACTATTAAAAATTTTTTTTTAAATTTTTCCTTTAGAATTCAATCATTTTCATAAATAATAAAATTTCTTACTAAGATTTAATTATATTTATGAATAATAAATCTTGTCATATAATGTAATTAATTTAATTACAATGTAACTCGACTCTTAATATAATTTTCAATTTATAAATTAAAAAATTAAATTAAATTAAATTAAATTAAATAATTATTATTGATTATTATTATTTTTAATGATTAATTAATTAATTAATTAATTAAATTAATTAAATTAAATTTTTTTTTATTTTTTATTATAATTTTCAATTTTCAATGAGAAAGTCTTGGATTTGTGCGATTTTGAGCAATCTCTAATTTTGCTAAATCTTAACGTTTCATGACCCCCTGATTCCGAGAAAATGGTTTTAGAAAAGTGTCTGTCCGTCTTTCTGTCGTCTGTCTGTAGAAAAATTTATCTCCACGATAACTCGAATATTTATATTTATGAATCGTCTTGCAATTTGGCACACTTTTTTAGTCCATAAAAATGAAGCCTGAGTTCCTTGGGCAGCCCATTCGGTCCATAAACAACAAAAATACAAAATTTTGAAATTTTCAAAATTTTGTATTTTTTACAATTTTTAAAAAAATATTTTTAAAAATGTTTTTCTTAAATTTGGTTCTTTAAATTTGGTCGTCGAAGCGCGACGAGATTTATTAATTATAAAAATAATGAAATCTTGGTGAGATATTTTATTATTATTTATGAAAATGATTGAATTATAAACGAGAAATTAAAAAAAAATTTAATAGTTAAATTCTTGTGAATATTTTATTATTTATAAAAAAAAATACTAATACGAAATACAAATACAAAAAAATACGAGAAAATACAAAAAAAAACGATAAAATACGGAAAATTGCAAAAAAATCCAATTTTTGTATTTTTCTGTATTTTTCTGTAGTTTTTGTATTTTCGTGTATTTTTCTGTATTTTTCTGTATTTTTTGTATTTTCGTGTATTTTTCTGTATTTTTTGTATTTTCGTGTATTTTTTGTATTTTTCTGTATTTTTTGTATTTTTCTGTATTTTTTGTATTTTCGTGTATTTTTTGTATTTTTTGTATTTTCTGTATTTTTTGTATTTCATGTATTTTTTTTATTTTCGTATTTTTTTTTTTTATTTCTGTATTTTTTATATTTTCTGTATTTTCGTGTTTTTTTTGTATTTTTTCTGTATTTTTTGTATTTTCTGTATTTTGTGTATTTTTTTGTATTTTTTTGTATTTTTTTGTATTTTTCTGTGTATTTTTCTGTATTTTTTGTATTTTCTGTATTTTTGTGTATTTTTCTGTATTTTTGTATTTTTTGTATTTTTCTGTATTTTTGTATTTTTTTCGTATTTTTGTATTTTCTGTATTTTTTTGTATTTTCTGTATTTTTTGTATTTTCGTGTTTTTTTGTATTTTTGTATTTTTTCTATTTTCGTATTTTTGTATTTTTCTGTATTTTTTGTATTTTTATATTTTGTATTTGTATTTTCTGTATTTTTGTATTTTTCTGTATTTTTGTATTTTGTATGTATTTGCGTGTATTTTTTGTATGTGGTGTATTTTTTGTATTTTTCTGTATTTTTGTATTTTCGTGTATTTTTCTGTATTTTTTGTATTTTCGTGTATTTTTTGTATTTTTCTGTATTTTTTGTATTTCGTGTATTTTTTTATTTTTTCTGTATTTTTCTGTATTTTTGTATTTTCGTATTTTTTGTATTTTTTCTGTATTTTTGTATTTTTCTGTATTTTTTATTTTTCTGTATTTTTGTATTTTTCTGTATTTTTTGTATTTTTGTATTTTTCTGTATTTTCGTATTTTTTTATTTTTCTGTGTATTTTCGTGTATTTTTGTATTTTTTGTATTTTTCTGTATTTTTGTATTTTCGTGTATTTTTGTATTTTTCGTATTTTTCTGTATTTTTCTGTATTTTTTGTATTTTTCTGTATTTTTTTGTATTTTTCTGTATTTTTCGTTTCGTATTTTTGTATTTTTCTGTATTTTTGTATTTTCGTGTATTTTTGTATTTTTTGTATTTTTCTGTATTTTTCTGTATTTTTTGTATTTTCTGTGTATTTTCTGTATTTTTTGTATTTTTTGTATTTTTTGTATTTTTTTGTATTTTTCTGTATTTTTTGTATTTTTGTATTTTTCTGTATTTTTGTATTTTCGTGTTGTTTTTGTATTTTTCTGTATTTTTTGTATTTTTCGTATTTTTCTGTATTTTTTGTATTTTTCTGTATTTTTGTATTTGTATTTTTGTATTTTCGTATTTTTTGTATTTTTGTATTTTCTGTATTTTTGTATTTCTGTATTTTTTATTTTCGTGTGTTTTTTGTATTTTTCTGTAATTTTTCTGTATTTTTTGTATTTTTGATTTTTTGTAATTTTTTTGTATTTTTCTGTATTTTTTGTATTTTTGTATTTTTTGTTTTTTTTCTGTATTTTTTGTATTTTCTGTATTTTTGTATTTTTCTGTATTTTTTGTATTTTTTGTTTTTTGTATTTTTCTGCTATTCTTTTTTTTTTTTTTTTGTATTTTTTGTATTTTCTGTATTTTTTTGTATTTTTGTTTTTTTTGTATTTTTCGGTATTTTTTGTATTTCGTGTATTTTTTGTATTTTTCTGTATTTTTTGTATTTTTCTGTATTTTTTGTATTTTCGTGCATTTTGTAATTTTTCTGGATTTTTTTTTTGTTTTTTCGTATTTTTATTTTTTCTGTATTTTTGTATTTTTCTGTATTTTTTGTATTTTTGTTTTTCTGTATTTTTTATTTTTTGTATTTTCGTGTATTTTTTGTATTTTTCTGTATTTTTTGTATTTTTCTGTATTTTTTTATTTTTTGGTATTTTTGTATTTCGTTGTATTTCGTGCATTTTTGTATTTTCTGTATTTTTTGTATTTTTCTGTATTTTTTGTATTTTGTGCATTTTTTTTGTATATTTTCTGTATTTTTTGTATTTTTTCGTAAGAATTTTTTATTTTTGTATTTTTGTGTATTTTTTCGTTTTTTTTTTTGTGTATTTGTATTTCGTATCATAGTATTTTTTTTATAAATAATAAATATTCAAAATTTAACTATTAAAGATTTTTTTTAATTTTTTTTAGAATTCAATCATTTTCATAAATAATAAAATTTCTTACTAAGATTTAATTATATTTATGATTAATAAATCTTGTCATATAATGTAAATTAATTTAATTACAATGTAACTCGACTTTTAATATAATTTTCAATTTATAAATTAAAAAATTAAATTAAATTAAATTAAATTAAATTAAATTAAATAATTATATTGATTATTATTATTTTTAATGATGAATTAATTAATTAATTAATTAATTAAATTAATTAAATTAAATATTTATTATTATTTATGAAAATGATTGAATTATAAACGAGAAATTAAAAAAAAATTTAATAGTTAATTCTTGTGAATATTTTATTATTTAAAAAAAAATACTAATACGAAATACAAATACAAAAAAATACGAGTAAAATACAAAAAAACGTTAAAATACGGAAAATTGCAAAAAAAAATCCAATTTTGTATTTTTCTGTATTTTTCTGTAGTTTTTTGTATTTTCGTGTATTTTTCTGTATTTTTCTGTATTTTTTGTATTTTCGTGTATTTTTCTGTATTTTTCTGTATTTTGTTGTATTTTCATGTATTTTTCTGTATTTTTTGTATTTTTCGTGTATTTTTTGTATTTTTCTGTATTTTTTTTGTAATTTTTCTGTATTTTTGTATTTTCGTGTATTTTTTGTATTTTTCTGTATTTTTGTATTTTTCGTGTATTTTTTTGTATTTTTCTGTATTTTTTTGTATTTTCGTGTATTTTTGTATTTTTCTGTATTTTTTGTATTGCATAATGTATTTTTAATACATATGTATTTTTCTGTATTTTTGTATTTAAAAATTTTTGTTAAATTAAATTTGTATTAAATTAAATTAAATATTTATATTGATTTTTATTATTTTAATGATTAATTAATTAATTATTTTTTAATTAATTTTTATTTTTTTAAATTTTTATTTTTATTTTGACTGTATTTTTTCGAGAAATTAAAAAAATATTTAATAAGTTGTAATTTCTGTATTTATATTTATTTTATTTTTACTAATACGTATACAAAAAAAATAGAGAAGGGAAACTTAAAAAAAAAAGTTTAAAATACGTGCAAAAAAACCAATATTTTTTGTATTTTTCTCTAGTTTGTTTGTCTTTTTGTATTATTTGTATTTTTCTGTTTTTTCTGTATTTTTTGTATTTTCGTGTATTTTTCTGTATTTTTCTGTTTTTTTTGTATTTTTTGTTTTTTTGTATTTTCATGTTATTTTTCTGTATTTTTTGTACTTTTCTGTATTTTCGTTGTATTTTTTTGGTTATTTTTCTGTATTTTTTGTATTTTCGTGTATTTTTTGTATTTATTATTGTATTTTAGTGTATTTTTTGTATTTTTCTGTATTTTTGTATTTTCTGTGTATTTTTTTGGTTATTTTTTGTATTTTTTGTATTTTTCTGTATTTTTGTATTTTTCGTGTATTTTTCTGTATTTTTCTGTATTTTTGTATTTTTGTATTTTTCTGTATTTTTGTTATTTTTCTTTATTTTTGTATTTTTTATTTTCGTATTTTTGCATTTTTTGTATTTTTCTGTATTTTTTGTATTTTTGTATTTTTGTTATTTTTGTATTTGATATTTATATTTTCTGTATTTTTGTATTTTGTTGTATTTTTCTGTATTTTTTGTATTTTCTGTATTTTTTGTATTTTTGTATTTGTTTTTATTTTTCTGTATTTTTTATTTTCTGTATTTTTGTATTTTTCTGTTTTTTTGTATTTTTTGTATTTTTTGTATTTTCGTATTTTTGTATTTTCGTATTTTTTTGTATTTTTTTCTGTATTTTTTTGTATTTTCGTGTATTTTTTGTATTTTTTCTGTATTTTTTGTATTTTTCTGTATTTTGTATTTCGCGGGTGTATTTTTTGTATTTTTTGTATTTTCTGTATTTTGGTGTATTTTTCGTATTTTTTGTATATTTTCTGTTTTTTTGTATTTTCTGTATTTTTTGTTTTTTTTTGTTTTTCTGTATTTTTTGTATTTTTTGTATTTTTCTGTATTTTTCTTGTATTTTCTGTATTTTTGTATTTTTCTGTATTTTTTGTATTTTTCTGTATTTTTTGTATTTTCTGTATTTTTGTATTTTCGTGTATTTTGTATTTTCTGTATTTTTTGTGTATTTTGTAAGTGTTGTATTCTGTGTATTTTTGTATTTTTCTGTATTTTTTATTTTTCTGTATTGTTTTCGTGTATTTTTTGTATTTTTTGTATTTTTCTGTATTTTTTGTATTTTTGTATTTTTCGTATTTTTGTATTTTCTGTATTTTTTGTATTTTCTGTATTTTTTGTATTTTCGTGTATTTTTGTATTTTCTGTATTTTTTGTATTTTCGTGTATTTTCTGTATTTTTCTGTATTTTTTGTATTTTTCTGTATTTTTTTTTTCGTGTATTTTCTGTATTTTCTGTATTTCGTGTATTTTTGTATTTTTTGTATTTTTCTGTATTTTTGTATTTTTCTGTATTTTTTGTATTTTCTGTATTTTTTTTGTATTTTCTGTATTTTTGTGTATTTTTCTGTATTTTTTGTATTTTTCTGTATTTTTGGTAATTTTTCTGTATTTTCGTGTGTTCTTTTTGTGGTTTTTTATTTTTGTATTTTTTGTATTTTTCTGTATTTTTTGTATTTTTGTATTTTTCTGTATTTCTCGTATTTTTGTATTTTGTGTATTTTTTGTATTTTTTGTATTTGTGTATTTTTTGTATTTTTCTGTATTTTTTGTATTTTCTGTATTTTTTGTTTTTCGTGTATTTTTCTGTATTTTTCTGTATTTTTTGCTGTTTTCTATTTTTTGTATTTTCGGTGCATTTTTTGTATTTTTCTGTATTTTTTGTATTTTCGTTGTCTTTTTGTATTTTTCTGTAATTTTTGTCTTTTTGTGATTTTTTTGTATTTTCTGTATTTTTGTAATTTTCGTGTATTTTTTTGTATTTTTCTGTTATTTTTTGTTAATTTTTCTGTCTTTTTGTATTTTTCGTGCAGTTTTTGTATTTTTCTGTATTTTTTGTATTTTTTCGTATTTTTTCGTATTTTTTGTATTTTTGTGTTATTTTTTCGTTTTTTTTTGTATTTGTATTTCTTATTATATTTTTTTTATAAATAATAAAATATTCACAAGAATTTAACTATTAAAAATTTTTTTTTAATTTTTCCTTTAGAATTCAATCATTTTCATAAATAATAAAATTTCTTACTAAGATTTAATTATATTTATGATTAATAAATCTTGTCATATAATGTAAATTAATTTAATTACAATGTAACTCGACTTTTAATATAATTTTCAATTTATAAATTAAAAAATTAAATTAAATTAAATTAAATTAAATTAAATTAAATAATTATTATTGATTATTATTATTTTTAATGATTAATTAATTAATTAATTAATTAATTAAATTAATTAAATTAAATATTTTATTATTATTTATGAAAATGATTGAATTATAAACGAGAAATTAAAAAAAAATTTAATAGTTAAATTCTTGTGAATATTTTATTATTTATAAAAAAAATACTAATACGAAATACAAATACAAAAAAATACGAGAAAATACAAAAAAAACGTTAAAATACGGAAAATTGCAAAAAAATCCAATTTTTGTATTTTTCTGTATTTTTCTGTAGTTTTTGTATTTTCGTGTATTTTTCTGTATTTTTCTGTATTTTTTGTATTTTCGTGTATTTTTTGTATTTTTCTGTATTTTTTGTATTTTTCTGTATTTTTTGTATTTTCGTGTATTTTTTGTATTTTTCTGTATTTTTTGTATTTTCGTGTATTTTTTGTATTTTTCTGTATTTTTTGTATTTTCGTGTATTTTTTGTATTTTTCTGTATTTTTTGTATTTTCGTATTTTTTTAATTTTGGCGTATTTTTCCGTATTTTTTGTATTTTTTGTATTTTTCTGTATTTTTTGTATTTTTGCGTATTTTTTTAAATTTGGCGTATTTTTTTAATTTTAGCGTATTTTTTTAATTTTGGCGTATTTTTCCGTATTTTTTGTATTTTTGCGTATTTTTTTAATTTTTGCGTATTTTTTTAATTTTTGCGTATTTTTTTAATTTTGGCGTATTTTTCCGTATTTTTTGTATTTTTGCGTATTTTTTTAATTTTGGCGTATTTTTCCGTATTTTTTGTATTTTTGCGTATTTTTTTAAATTTGGCGTATTTTTTTAATTTTAGCGTATTTTTCCGTATTTTTTGTATTTTTGCGTATTTTTTTAATTTTGGCGTATTTTTCCGTATTTTTTGTATTTTTGCGTATTTTTTTAATTTTAGCGTATTTTTTTAATTTTGGCGTATTTTTCCGTATTTTTTTAATTTTAGCGTATTTTTGCGTATTTTTTTAATTTTTGCGTATTTTTTTAATTTTGGCGTATTTTTCCGTATTTTTTGTATTTTTGTGTATTTTTTTAATTTTAGCGTATTTTTCCGTTTTTTTTTATTTTTGCGTATTTTTTAAATTTTAGCGTATTTTTTTAATTTTGGCGTATTTTTGCGTATCTTTTTAATTTTAGCCTATTTTTCCGTATTTTTTTTGTATTATTGCGTATTTTTTAATGTTGGCGTATTTTTCCGTATTTTTTGTATTTTTGCGTATTTTTTTAATTTTAGCGTATTTTTCCGTATTTTTTGTATTTTTGCGTATTTTTTTAATTTTAGCGTATTTTTTAAATTTTGGCGTGTTTTTCCGTATTTTTTGTATTTTTGGTATTTTTTTTTTCTGGTGAATATCTTATTATTTATAAAAAAAATACTAATAGGAAATACAAATACAAAAAAAATACGGAAAATAAAAAAAAATCCAATTTTTGTTTATTTCTGTATTTTTCCGTATTTTTTGTATTTTTGAGTATTTTTTTAATTTTAGCGTATTTTTCCGTATTTTTCGTATTTTTTGTATTTTTTTTTTTTTCTTGTGAATATCTTATTATTTATAAAAAAAATACTAATACGAAATACAAATACAAAAAAATACGGAAAATAAAAAAAAAATCCAATTTTTGTATATTTCTGTAATTTTCCGTATTTTTTGTATTTTTGCGTATTTTTTTAATTTTAGCGTATTTGTTTAATTTTGGCGTATTTTTCCGTATTTTTTGTATTTTTGCGTATTTTTTTAATTTTGGCGTATTTTTTTAATTTTAGCGTATTTTTCCGTTTTTTTTTATTTTTGCGTATTTTTTAAATTTTAGCGTATTTTTTTAATTTTTTAATTTTAATATAATTATCAATTTAATTTTTTGATAAATTCGAGTTACATCGTAATAAAAATAATATACATTCTGTGACGAGATTTATTAATTATAAAAATAATTAAAGCTGGGTAAGATATTTTTTTAATTATGAAAATGATTGAATTAAAATCAAGAAATTAACAAAAAAATGTTAATAGTTAAATTCTTGTGAATATTTTATTATTTATAAAAAAATACTAATACGAAATACAAAAAAATACAAAAAATACGGAAAAATACACCAAAATTTAAAAAATACGGAAAGATACGCTAAAATTAAAAAAATACGCAAAAATACAAAAAATACGAAAAATACGCTAAAAGTAAAAAAATACGCAGAAATACAAAAAATACGGAAAAATACGCTTAAATTAAAAAAATACGCAAAAATACAAAAAATACGGAAAAATACGCTAAAATTAAAAAAATACGCAAAAATACAAAAAATACGGAAAAATACGCTAAAATTAAAAAAATACAAAAAAATACAAAAAATACGGAAAAATACGCCAAAATTAAAAAAATACGCTAAAATTAAAAAAATACGGAAAAATACAAAAAATACGGAAAAATACGCTAAAAGTAAAAAAATACGCAAAAATACAAAAAATACGGAAAAATACGCTTAAATTAAAAAAATACGCAAAAATACAAAAAATACGTTAAAATACGCTAAAATTAAAAAAATACGCAAAAATACAAAAAATACGGAAAAACACGCTAAAATTAAAAAAATACGCCAAAATTAAAAAAAGCAAAAATACAAAAAATACGGAAAAATACGCTAAAATTAAAAATTTTTTTTCTAATTTCTCGATTATAATTTAATCATTTTCATAAATAATAAAATATCTCACCAAGATTTCATTATTTTTATAATTAATAAATCTCTCCATAGAATGTAAATTATTTTTATACAATGTAACTCGAATTTATTAAAAAAAAATCTGCCCGCCCTTCGGGCGGACACATTCTATTCCGCGCTTCGCGCGGGGGCACGCTTACAAAAAATATAGAAAAATACAAAAAAATACAGAAAAATACAAAAATACGAAAAAATACAAAAAATACAGAAAGATACAGAAAAATACAAAAAATACGAAAAAATTCAGAAAAATACAAAAAATACGAAAAATCCCAGGCGCGAAAGACCAATGCTGACGATAGATTAAAGGTTGATTGAGTCTTGAACGCTCAGTGTGGGTAACTCACAGTAGAAGCAGTCTTTACATCACTGTCAATCAATATTAGTTCAATATTGGTTCAACATTGGGCCCAATGCTCGTCCCATGCTCGATTCAAGACTCGGTCAATCTTTATGTGTGAAGCTCGAACATCTAATCTTGATTCAAGCTTGAATCAATCTTTACACAATATTCGCAGCTTATCTTTAATTTATTACTGTGTTCACTTAATTGAATATAATATTATAATAATTATAATTATAATAATTGTTTCAAATAATAATAATAATAATTAACATTAAGTTGTCAATTGATAAATAAATATTTATATTTATTTAGTATAAATATATTATTAATTGTAACATTCATATTTAAAGAAAGTTAAATGGAAATTTTTTTTATAAATGTTTTCAAAATTATTATAGATAATTAATAAATAATAATTAAAATGTGCAATAAATATTCCTGACACTGCATCATATTTAATAATTTTATTAATTATGTTAACTTTTAATATTAATTTAATTAATTATTATTTATTTATTAATTAATTATTATAGTTATTAATAATTATTATTGAATTAATAAATATTATTATAATTAATAATAATCATAATATTTAACATTATAATTCATTATTATTCCAAATTATATTTATTTAAATAATATATTATTAATATATCTAATAATAAATGTTAAGAATTTGTTACTGAATAATAAAAAATATCAATTATTTATCGATATTTATTAAATTATCTATTAAATATTTTTAATTGTAAAATGTTTTAAAAGTTGAATTTTGTAATGATTACAATTTTATTATAAATTATTTAATATTCATTTTTAATAATTAAAATAATTCAGGATTAGTATGTGTAAAATTTTTAGTCATAGTTTTCACTTTGCCCTTATAAGTAACAAAATATACGGCACTGGCATTAATATATTAGATTGGCCCGAGTTCTCATCGAGACTCAGTGGCCGTGCGGTTTAAGTGGTTGCGTCTAGGACTTCCGGAATGCGTCTGGGGCGGGGGGACGTGAGTTCGATCCCACATGCGAGCGGATTTTTTCATTATAAGCCTTACATACACGGAAAAGTTCTTGGGCGAGTCGCTGTACCTGTTGTGGTGGCGCTGAGTGACCAGTACCTATGGTAAAGTGACAGCCCCATTTTGGTAGCTCATTTCACCCACAGAGACTGCTGCTTTCCTACTGTGGGGCGTCAGAGCTCTCTTGTGGGGCATCAGAGCTCTCTTTAGAGAGAAAGCAGAAAACCTTTTCTGTGGGAGGCGAGTGAGAGACGTCTGCTCGCCCAAAAACTTTTCCGTGTAAAATAATAAAATTACTATTTAATCTGTATAATTAATAAGTGTTGTGAATAAAAACTTGTGAACTTGTTTGTAAATAATATTAAAAGTCTGTCAAAAATGAAGTTAAAAAATGTACAAATTATCACAAATTGTGTTTTTTTTTTGCTAAAATTATTTTTCAATATTATTATGTTAAATGACATTTATTGTTAGTCATATAATATTTATATGAAAATAATATAATTATTATAATAATAACTTATTGTCATTAAATATGTAAATACATATATATTAATAACAATACTGTTTATTATTAATAATAATAATTAATATATTCACGTTATATTGAATGAACGCGTGAGAAGCGTGTAAATTTGGGAACAGTGGAAGCAGTCTTGTTCAGTCCTGCTTTCGGCTTCCGCAGCATTGATTGAAGATTGAACGCCAGTCTTCAACAAAGACTGAGCGTCAGGTTTACATCGATGTTACTATTCCGGACTCAAGTAGCCTTGCTTTCGCTGTCCCACCAATCTTCAACCAATACTGACCAACCCTCAATCAAGCTTCGTAAAGCCTGAACTCACTGTCAGCTCGCGCCTGGGATAAATACAGAAAAATATAAAAAATACAAGAAATACGAAAAAATACAGAAAACACAAAAAATACAGAAAAATACTCTCTAAATCTGAATATGTGAAATTTCACTTATTGTACGTTATAAGTCGTCCTCTCGATCAATAAGTGCATATACACTTATAAATAAGTGAATTTTTCACTTATTCTGAGTGAAATTTCACTTATTATAAGTGTATATGCACTTATTGATCGAGAAGACGACTTATAACGTACAAATATGTGAATTTTCACATATTCAGATTTAGAGAGTACAATAAATACAGAAAAATACAAAAAAATACAGAAAAATACAGAAAAATACAAAAAATACAGAAAAATACAAAAATACGAAAAAATACAAAAAATACAGAAAGATACAGAAAAATACAAAAAATACGAAAAAATTCAGAAAAATATAAAAAATACAAAAAATACGAAAAAATACAGAAAACACAAAAAATACAGAAAAATACAATAAATACAGAAAAATACAAAAAAAATACAGAAAAATACAGAAAAATACAAAAAATACAAAAAACACGAAAAAATACAGAAAAATACAGAATACAGTTCAATTTTTGATGAGAATGTAATAATTGCACTGTTTTGAAGAATTTGAAATTTTAGAATAATAATTTTTGTCCAACGCCTTCGTGGAAATAGAACTATGGTACGCTAGGCACCAATGGAGGAATGTAGTACATTTCCCCACTGGTGGTTTGGCCAGTGGAGAAATGTAGTCATTTCCCCACTGGTGGTGGAATGAGAAATTGACTAATCGATTTTTTATTTTATATTAGGATTAGAACATTTTAGGAACAGAATTTTGAGGACACTCTGGGGATCTTTAGAGACACTTTCAAAACATTCATTTTTGAAAAATTTTTTTCCAAAATTTTTTTTCAAATTTTTTTTTTCTATTTTTAGATTTTTTTCAAAATTTTTTTCAAAATTAGATTTTGTTTCACTCTCAGTTATTGCTATAATATCATTGTAATATTTTGATTTCGATAAATAACGACTAAAGTCAACTTAAAATTTTGAAAAATTAATAGTTTAAATTTATTATTTATAAAAAAATTTTTTTGCAGTTGTTGGACAAAATAGTATGTGCAACTTGTGGAGAACAGCGATTTTCGCTCGCTCGATTGCTGCGCGCGCTACGCTTGCGCAGCAAACTTCGAGCTCGCGAGAATTCGACCTTGTTCTCCACTCGTTGCACAATCTACTATATTCATTCGTGACATTTTATTAAAATTTTGTTAAAAAATAATTGAATTTTTAGAACAAATTGTACTATTTATAAAAATAATTGAATTCTTGCGAAGAATTTTATTAAAATTTTTGAAATTAATAAACAAGAATAATTAATTAGTTAATAATTGAATTGTTTTTTGAGTTTGAATCTGAAATTATTTAAAAATTCATGTTTGAAAATAAAAATTTTTTTAATTTGCATAATAATAAATTTAACATCTCGTTCCGTGCGCGTAACATTTTCTAGTTGAATAAATAAATGAATAAATTAATTAATAAATAATAAGAGTAATAGTAATAAAAATAAAAAAATATCAGTTTATTTCTTGATAGACTATTTAAAAATGTTTTTCATTTTGAATAAAATTCAAATGAAACAGAATTTACAATAGCGCACGTAATTTGTGTAGAAATATAATTTTATATTTTGTTCAGTCATTCTGAATGATTCTCTCTCTCTGTATTTGTATATTTCTAAATGTCCAGAAGGCATCGTCGTGAATTAAAACACATAAGTGATCAAGGGAGTTTCTCGACGATTTGCAAAATTATTTTACTGAAAAGAAAAAAAAGCAAAGCCACACTCTTTAGCTTGAGGGCAAAGGTCGACGACTGACCACACTGAAATACATTTTGTTGTGTGTAGAGAGAAAGATAGGGATAGGGAGAGAGAGATAGAGAGAGATTAAAAGGTGGAAAATTGGATGGGTCATAATTTCAGGCATGCGTGTGCTTTTCTTTTGTTTACCAAACGCTTCAATGACCGCGACAATAAACGGACGAAATTACTATGTTTTGTCCACTGTTCACGAATTACGATCTATGTATATGTGTTTGCGCGCAGTATTCGCGTCTGTCAAAAAAATATAAAAACACAGCTTTCTCCCCCTAAATGCAAAAAATCAATCAATAAAAAAAATCTGAGCTTTCATGAAAAACGAGAGAGTGTAAAAAAATTCTCGGTGTACTTTCTTTGGAAAATTCGAGGTTTTTTGCTTCTGTTCTTGTTGGGTACAATTTCAATGAATTTTTAATATTGAAATGGATCTGTTTGGTTAAAAATTGGCGTGAGGAGAAATTTTTATGGAAATTAGGCTGAATTTTTTAATTATTTAAATTATATTTGGCAAATGGAAAATTGTATTAAATTGTATTAAATTGTTTTAAATAAAGTTTAGCTGAATTTCAGTATTTCTATTTATATTTAACTAAAATAAATTTTATTTTCAGTTGATAAACGACACATTATTTCCAGAATGTTGGTGATATAATTGGTTAAATAATTATTGGGTTAATAGTTATAATTTTTATTTGGCTGAATATTTATTCAAACTAATTTTATTTTCTATTTAGCAGAAATTCTCTCTATAGAAATTTTATTTAGTGGAATTTCTAAATTCTAATTCACATTTGACTAAAAAAATTTTGTTCGTTTGGTTTTCGATTTTCAGAATTTGGTTAAATTAATATTGTGCCAATAAGTAAACTAAAAATAATTCTTTTATTTTACGTCTTTTAGAAAAATCGAAAAAACCCGGTAAAGTAAAAATAATTTTTTCTAATTACAATTAAAAGAAAAGCGAATTCTTTTCATTCGGAGGAAAAATGAATACGATTCGTCTGACCATATTCAACATCATCTACTTGTCTCGTGCTTATTTTCAATTTACTGTTATTTTCGCATATTCTCCTCTTCGACACCTGTCGTATTATTTAATTTTATCCACCAAAAAAAAAAATACAATTTTGAAAATTGATTTGAAAAAAAAATTTTCTTCTTATTTGTAAACTATCGCACACACACACCGCATAACAAGAAATGAATTCGAGTTTTTATATTATATTGAATGCAGCAATTTTCGAGACCGATAATAAATACCTTGGGACAGAATACAATGTAGTCTAAACTGAATTTTTTCGTTTCTCAGTCAAATTATAGTAGAAAAAAAATAGTATTGGTTGTGATTTTTTTTCGTTGACGGGGAGAGAGGGAGAGAGAGAGAGAGAAAGAGAGATTTTCTACAAAGGTATTAAATAACCCGGAGGCGTGAAGGAGTTGTTGGTTTCGGAGGATAAACGACTATTGGAATATTAGAGAGTGCAAAAAAAGTGCGAGTAAAAAAAGGAAAAAGAAAATAATAAGAAAAATGTGAAGGAAAAAAAGGTAGAAAAGAAGAAATAAAGAAAGAAAGAAACTTTTTCTTTTTAGAAGATTCATAAACTGTTTCAAGATTACTTTTCGGAGAGAGAGTCCGAAAAACGTGAGCGATTTCGCGAGTTGAGGTAAGAAAATACTTCTCATTAAGTGGCACGCACGCAAAAGATATATTTTCAATTTTTTTTCCAACTCTTAACTGGTCGTTGGTGTCGTTGCTTTCTAGGCATTTGTATTTATGCGGTGTCTATTATATTTCAATAGGATTTTTTCTTCTTTTTTTTCTGATTTTTAGGAGAGAGAGAGAGAAGACCCCTTTAGTTTTGCCGGCAGGGGTTTTTAACTCCAATACATGTATATATATATAGTATTCGATTGATTTTGATTAGCTCGTCCTGTAATTATTCGGCTGCATTTTGAATGCACGCGAGCATATAACTCGTTATTTTTATTTTCTCTTCCCTAATTTTTATGCATTTTTTCGGAAAAGATTTCGCACGTCAGTTATTAAATATCACACATACACACACACACAAAAAAAGTTAATTATTCAGAATGGTATAGTTGACAGCAGTTTGTCGTTTTGTTCCTGCTACCTTCTTGCAAATTCATTGCTTCATTTTCTCTTCCAGGGAGACTGAAGTAAATTTGCGTGATTTTTTATTTTTAATTCGACTGCAGTCGTGAATTTATCATTTAGAGTAAATATATTTCAATCACATAAATGACTGTTATTCCTTGAAACATTCGAAAGCTTTTTCTTTTTATTGGAAATTCTTTAATTATACTTTCATTGCAAATATTATTTTGTATTTTTCTCGACTTAATTATTGTTGAAATCAACTTATAATTGATCAATTATAATAATTATTTAATTACTTGAAAGTTTATTTACTTGATATGTAAATAATATGTAAACAAAACTAATTGGATAAATATAAAGTTAAGTACAAAAATAGTTAAATAATAAATAGTGAAATAAATAAATAGTCAAGTGAAAAAAAATTACACGCAGTAAATCGTGAGGTATTAAAAAGTGTTGCAGATTAAATTAACACCAAACAAGATTAAAATAATCAATTTTGGTGTTATTTTTCCCAATGAATGAAATTTTAGTTCAATAAATTTTTTTATAACTATAAAACATGACCAAGTAATAAAATCATTATTTTATATTATAAGAATATTATACTTCTTCAAAATTATTTTCATTATTTCAATTCAATTATTATTTTCAAAAATTTTTAACTACAATTTTATTTTATATCTATTATTTTCAAATAATTTTCGAAAAAGTTCTTTGGCAATTTTCAAATCCATTTGTTTACAATATTCAATTTCACAAAATTTCAATTACTCCTAAATTCTTTAATTAAATGCATATTAGAAAATAAAAACTTCAAATAATATAAAAGAAAATTCAATTAAACTTTTTCAAAAAAAATAAATTTCAAAATTAAATTATTTCTAAAAATCCACGTTATAATGCTTTCAATATTTAATTATAATCTAAAATTTTAACTGAAATTCATTTTTATGAAATGAAAATCAATTTTTACTAGAAAATTCTACAAGAATTTAATTATTTAAATGCAAACGTAAATAATTTATTGAATAATTGAATGTTTCTCAAAATTCAATTCTCATAAAGAATTTTAGTAACAAATTTTTAAATAATTGAATTCTTTTTGTCGAATTTTATTAAAACTTGCATGAACATAATTACTTTTTTATCAAGACTAGCGCCTCAGACGGCCTTCGGCCGTCTTCGTTGTTTCTATTCCTTCTTCATTTTTGTTCAATTTTTACTAATGTTCAGTTTTTTAATTTAATAATTTTTTATATAAAACCAGAGCCCTCGTCGACCGCTTGGCGGTCGACTTTGTTGCTGCTTTATTCTTAATTCTATTTTAATTTTTAATTAAATTCTATTTTATATTTTTAATTATTATATTTTTATTATTTGATATCCTTCTTTTTTTTATTTATGATTTCATTTTATTTATAAATAAAATAATTTTATTTATAAATTTTTCTTGAGATAAACCAGACAAACCCAAGACAGCTCCATCTATTTCGTTTACATTTAGAGTGTGAGGTGCGCTTTCTATGTTCTTTTTTATTCTCTATGCTTATTTCTTGCTTCGATACTTTTCGAGTTCGACTTTTTTCAATTCGAGCTTTTTCTGCTTTGCATTTTTTTAGAAAGGAAATTCAATTATAATTGTATGAAAAATAATTGAAACCCTGCGATGAGTTTTATGAGAATTTTCTAATTCATTCCTTTACAATTGAATTTTACAAAATTTCAATTATTCGTAAATTCTGCAATTAAATATTATATGGAAAAATAAAAACTTGAAATATTTTCAATAAAAATCCTATTAAATTTTTAAAAAGAATTAATTTTACAGAATTTTTTGTCAAAAATATGAAAAATTAAGAATTTCAATGATTTTAGTTTTGAAACTTTTTCAAAATTTAATTATTTCTAAAAATCCACGTTATAATGATTTTAATATTTAATTATAATCTAAAATTTTAACTGAAATTCATTTTTAAAGCCACTTTTATTAGTAAATTCTACGAGAATTCAATTATCTAAATACAAAAATAAATAATTTATTAATTTCATGTTTCTTGAAATTAAATTCTCATAAAAAATGTTATCAACAAATTTTTTAAATCATTAAATTCATTGGACGAATTTTAATAAAATTTTTAAAAATAATTACATTTTTCGAGGAATTCGATTAAAATTTGCTTAAAAAATAATTGAAATTCTGCAATGAGTTTTATTATTTATGAAAATAATTGAATTCCTAAAAGAATTTTATTATTTATAAAAATAATTGAATCTCTGTAAAAATGTTATTTTTTCTGAAAATAATTGAATTATTGCGAAGAAATTTATAAAAAATTTGTAAATAATTGAATTCCTGTAAAAAATTTTATTATTTATGAAAATAATTGAATGTTTGCGTAGAATTTAATTCAAATTTTTTCTAATAATGGAATTCTTTTGGAAAATTTTATTGAAATAGTAGATATTGAAAATCATTGAATTTTAGAAAACTTTTGAAAATAATTGAAATTTTGAATAAGAATTTGATTAAAATTTTGTAAAATAATTGAATAACAGAGAAGAATTTTATTATTTATAAAGAGAATTGAAATTTTGACGAGAATTTTTTTAAATTTTTGAACACAATTGAATTTAGTAACTATGTTACTTAGTTAGTAAGTTAGTAACGAAATTCGTTGAATTTTTACAAATCGTTGACTTTGGTGTTTTATTTAAAGTAAAATTTCATTCATAGTTAAAAATAACATCAAAATAGATTATTTTATTCCTTTCTGGTGTTAATTAAATCCTAGAGGGATTAAACTGTTGCAGATTATATTAATCTATTTGGGTGTTATTTTAACACCTCACGTTTTACTGTGTAAATGAAGAATTAAGTAAATAATATCAAGTAATGTAAATATTTTTAAATAAATAGTAATAAACTAGTTTAGAAATAAAAAGTTTAAAAAGAAACTAGTTTAGAAATAAAAAGTTTAAAAATAAACTATAGTTTAGAAATAAAAAGTTTAAAAATAAAACGTTTAGAAATAAAATGTTTAATAATAAAATATTTAAAAATAAAATAAAAAAAAAGAATTTTTCAAATAAAATTCCAGTTAAAAACACTTTTTTTCATATATAATAAACAAACAAAAATATAAATACCAAGAAAAGTAAATAGCTCCAAGTACCTACAAAAAATTATAATAACAATAATGACCATGAATCTTTTAAATTATATCTAAATTTTGAAAATTCAAATATTTTCACGAAACACAATATTTAAGTGTCAAGTTTTTACTCTAATTTGTGGCAAAAATGAAATAAAAAAAAAAATTGGTGTATTTTTGTACTTAAAAAGTGTACATATTTATCCTTCAAGGACGAATATTAAACATGAGACCCTGGGGGCGAAAAATATAATATAATTCATGTGTATAGGACAATTCTGAGGACTTGGACGAGATGAGAATTATTTTTTGGTGCGAAAATCATTTCAAACTGCAGGAAAAGAGAGAGAGAATGAAAAAGAAAGAGAGACAGAGACAGAGAGAGAGAGAGAGAGAGAGAGAGAAAGAGGGAGAGTGAGAGTTTATTAACCAAAGTTTGCGTGACGGAAGCTGTGATCTGTAGCTCCATAATATTATGCCCCGGACATGCATATGCATAAATATATATACAGGTAGTAACGCGTAAACGTACATATGGACGATTCGCCCGAAATATTATACTTTTGCATGTCCTCGTAAGATTTTCTCAATAATTATAATAATTTTTTTTTATGAAAATGTCCATTTTATTTTATTAGTTTTTATAATGTTTTCTAAAAATTCTGCTGAAAAAACGTATATTTATATTAGCGCAGAGAAAAAGCAAAATTCAATTTTTATTTTGTATTTTATTAGTTCTTTCTCTTTTCTTCATGTCGAATTTTATTTCTTCTTTATTTTCTTATTTCTTCAATTTTTTATTTTTACTAACATTGAAGCTTTTTATTACATAAAAGAAAATAATCTTCGTATTCAATGAAGAAACGATTCGAATAAAATAAAAATAATTCGGGATATAAATAGAAAAGTCAATAAAGAAGTGAAGAAATAAGACACAACAGTGAAGAAATAATCATTTAAATACAACAAAACCGATTCCGAATAAAAAACGAATAATCGATGGAAACTCGTAAAAATACTTCAATGAAGAAATAATTCGAATAGAATAAAAATAATTAGAAGAAAATTTCAAGAAGAAAATGAAGAAATAAGACACGACAATGAAGAAATGTTAATTTAAAATTTAAATACAACCAAACTAATTCCGAATAAGAAACGAATAATTTACGAAAATTCAAAGAAAAAGTATTAAATGAAGAAAGGATTGGAAATAAAATTACAAATAATTAAGACAATTCAATAAAGAAGTGAAGAAATAAGATCGAATACTGAAGAGATAATCGGTTAAATACTTCAAAACCCATTTTGAACGAAGAGGCTTAATAGAAATAATTTCGAAAGAATAAAACACTTTGATCAAGAAATCATTTAACTAGAAGAAAATTAATATGAAATAAAATCGAAAATTGCAAAAAAGGTGAAGAAATAGAAATCAATAGGAAAAGAAATATTTATCCAAATATTACAAAACTAATTCCGAGTAAAAACAAATAATCGACAGAATCTAGAAAAAATATAACACTTCAATGAAGAAATGGTTCGAATAAAATAAAAATAATTCGGGGTATAAATAGAAAAGCCAATAAAGAAGTGAAGAAATAAGACACAGCAATGAATAAATAATCATTGAAGTACGAAACCGACTCCGAATAAAAAACGAGTAATCGACGGAAAGGCGAAAAAAGATTTCAATGAAAAAATTTATTTGTTGTTTAATTTCAAAAAGGTTTATATAAATTAAAATAAAGAAAGAAGACAAAAAAGCAGCAACAAAAACTAGAAAAAATTGAAGAAATAACAAATATCAATTTTTAGTAATTCGAAAGTACTCTCTAAATCTGAATATGTGAAAATTCACATATTTGTACGTTATAAGTCGTCTTCTCGATCAATAAGTGCATATACACTTATAATAAGTGAAATTTCACTCAGAATAAGTGAAAAATTCACTTATTTATAAGTGTATATGCACTTATTGATCGAGAGGACGACTTATAACGTACAATAAGTGAAATTTCACATATTCAGATTTAGAGAGTAATTTCAATAAATCTTGAAGCAATATTTAATGCGGGTTCGATGATTTCTCCTTTCTTTCTTTCTTTTTTTTTTTTTTGAAAAAATCGCAGTGATGAGCTGAATAATTTTCTCGCAAAGATGAGATAAAAAGAATAAAAGCCAAAGAAAAAGATGAAGCAAAAAAGAGTAAGAATAACCACGAATTGATGGTCACATGACCACATATGCACTTGACGTAAAAATAAGAGGCAAGAATCGCTGGAGACAAAGACACTTGGTTCGAGTTCCCACAAGATCGTCTTCCGTGCAATAAAAATTGGGGTGTGGGGTTGTAACATATGTGTAACGCAAGGGGCGTATCCGTTCCGTGGCTGTGGTACCTACGTCCGTTCGTCCGCCGGTTCGTCCGCTCATCCGTCTGTGGCAAGCAAGGAGAGTCCAGGGAGTCGAATATAAGGTAATTACAACATCCTGAGATGCTGATGCCACCCCAATTCACTAAATTTGCCGGCGCCATGCACATTTTCGCTTAGCGACACACACGATATTTTCAATATTAAATGATACGCACTGAAATGTATATTTATCTCTGTGTGGAACTTTTTCAATTTTCAATAAGAACCATTTTAAATAGGGTTAAAAAAAATAGTTTCATTATGTTCTGTCCGGACTTTTGTCTGAATTCTGGATAAAAATTGGATTTTTCCCTCACTCTAAAGAATGTTTCTAGACAAAATGTTAATTTTTCCCCCGACCAGAAAAGAATATTCTGATTCACTCTAAAAATTATTAGATGCTCAGAAAAATGTTCTAATACATTTATTTACGAATTGCTTTTTGTAAAATTATTCAAAACCTTTTCAAAATTAAATTATTTTTTAACATTCCCCCCTAATGCTTTTAATATTTAATTATTATCTAAAATTTTAACTGAAGTTATTCATTGTTAAATCAATTTTCATTAGAAAATTCTACGAGAATACAATTATTTGAATACAAAATAAACAATATTTGTTCAATAATTGCATGTTTTTTAGAATTTAATTTTTGCAAAGAATTTTATTAAAATAATCAGAGTTGCCACAGGTCAGGGAAAAGTCAGGGATTTTTATTTAAGTAACTGGAAAAAATTGAATTTTGGAGAAGTTACAAATAATTACAGAAATTCAATTATTTTCAAAAGTAATAAAATTCTTCGCAAAAATTCAATTATGTTCAAAAATTTAAAAAAATTCTCGTCAAAATTCAATTATCTTTAAAAATAATTAAATTCTTCTCCAAATTTAAATTATTTTCAAAAATTTCAATAAAATTTTTTGCAAAATTTTAATTATTTTCAAAAAATTTTTCTCAATTCAATGATTTTCAATATCTACAGTTTTAATAAAATTTTTCAAAAGAATTCAATTATTTAAAAAACAAAATTTTTTTTATAAAATTCTAAGCAAACTTCGCAATAATTCAATTATTTTCATAAATAATAACATTTTTTTACAAAAATTCAATTATTTTCATGAATAATAAAATTCATCATAGAATTTCAATTATTTTTAATACAATTTTAATTGAATTTCTCGAAAAATTTAATTATTCTTGAAAATTTAATTAAAATTTCTCGAAAAAATTCAAGTTTGTTGATAAAATTCTTTATGATAATTTAGTTTCGAAAAACATTCATTTATTCAATAAATTATTTATTTTTGTATTTAAATAATTGAATTCCTGTAGAATTTTCCAATAAAAATTTATTTGAAAATGAATATTAGTTAAAATTTTAGATAATTATTGAATATTAAAAGCATTATAGAATGAATTTTTAAAAATACATAATTGAATTGTTTCGAAGAATTTACTTAAAATTGGATTAAAAATAATTTAAATCCTGTGAAGAATTTTATTAATTTATGAAAATAATTCAATTCTTGCAATGAATTTTTTCAAATTTTTTTTTAAATAATTGAAATAATGTAAAGAATCTTATTATTTATGAGAATAATTCAATTACTGCATCGTAATAATTTTATTACATTTTTTTAAATAGTTGATTTTTTTTGATGACTTTTATTAAAAAAAGTAGATTGTGAAAATATTTGAATTTCAACGAAGAATTTCATTATATTCATGAAATGTAATTAAATTCTTACAAAAAAATTAAGAGAATAATTCTATTTTTCTATAGGAATTTACTTTAAATTGTATTAAAAATAATTGAAATCCTCAGAAAAATTTTATAATTTATGAAAATAATGGAATTCTTACAATAAATTTTATCAATTTTTTTTAAATAATTGAATTCATGTGAAAAAATTTTATTACTTGTAAAAATAATTGAATTTATGCAACGAATTTTCTTACATTTTATTTAAATAATTATATTCTTTTGAAAACTTGTATTAAAAATGTTAATTTTGAAAATGTTTGAATTTCAGCGAAGAATTTCATTATTTGTGAAATGTACCTAATTTAATTCTTGGAAAAAATTTTTAAAGATAATTTTATTTTTCGAGAAATTTATTTGAAATTGTTTTAAAAGTAATTGAAACCATGTGAAGAATTTTATTATTTATGAAAATAATTGAATTCTTGCTTAGAATTTTATTATAATTTTTGTAAATAATTTAATTTTTTTTTGAAAACTTTTATGGAAATTAAAATTTTTATAAAACCTGAAGATATCAATCACTCCGAGTCGAAGACTTGGAGTAATTGATATCTTCATGTTTTATAATAATATTCTTAAAAATTGTTTAATTTTAAAAATGTTTGAATTTCAATGTTTTGAAGAATTTTAATTCCTATGGAAAAATAATAATTAAATACTTTGTATTAGAGTGTTTTTTTGAGTATCTAATAATTTTTAGAGTGAATCAGAATACTGTTTATGGTCAGGGAAAAAGTGAAAATTTTGTCTGGAAATCAGGGAAAAGGCAGGGAAAAATAAAATTAAATATTTGTTGCAACCCTGATAATGGAATTCCTGAGAAGAATTTAAATAATAATTTATAAAAATAATTGAATTCATGCGAAGTATTTTTATTAAATTTTGTTTAAATAATTGAAATTTTGCCAAGAATATTATTAAAATTTCGGACAATAATTTAATTCTAGAGAAGATTTTCGCTATCTGATTACAAAAAAGTTAATTTAATTCTTAACCGGAATTTTTAAAAAAATTTGAAAATAATTTAATTTTGGGAACGTATTTTATTAGTTTTCAAAGGAATTGAATTAAATAATAATTGAATTAAATAATTTTTTATGACTTAGATAATTATTGGAATTGTTCTAGCAATAGTTTAGGACCAGTTAAAAAATTTTGTGACTGAAAATTGTTAGTAAACAGAAGATAAAGTTGGCTCAAAAAATAATTTCTCATCTTCTGCTGATTATCGGCTGTGGTTACTTTATATGAATTTTTAATTAAATAATTTTTTATGACTCAGATAATTATTAGAATTCAATTATTTTCAAAAGTAATAAAATTGTTTACAGAAATTCAATTATTTTTAAAAAATTTTTTAAATTCTATTCAAAATTTCAATTATCTTTATAAATAATTAAATTGTTCTCCACAATTCAATTATTTTCAAAAAGTTTTAATAAAATTCTATGCAAAAATTTAATTATTTTCATAAATATGTAATAACATTTTTTGGAAGGATTCAATTACTTTTATAAGTAGTAGAATTCTTTGCAGAAATTCAATTGAAAAAATTCTTTTCTCAATTCAATGATTTTCCAAATTTTTAATTGAAATGATTAAAAAAACATTATTTTCAACTTCAAGAAAGAAACTTGTCAAAAGAGTTTAATTATTCTTAATAACTCTAATAAAAAATTTTGACGCCTTTTGTAGATTTATTTACGTTCGAAATCAAATAAATTTAAATTTGATAAGAATAAATCCGGGAAAAATTAGGAGAAAACCGGGAATTTTTTTGAACAAAAGTAGTAAACACCCTGTTATTTAAAATATTTAAATTTATTAAATATTTTAATGAATATTTAATGAATATTTAATTATGTTATTAAATACTATAGTGAATATTATAACTAATAATTAAAGAATTATTTTGAAATTAGGTAAAATATGAGTTTCCAATAATTTATTTTAATTATTTTTGATAATTTTTTTGGAAAAATTTTTCTACTTGTTAGCATGTTTCTAAATATTGTGACAGGTGTAATTTCACGACATGCTTAAATTTCTTAAATGTCTTCTCTTTTTTTTACGCTCACACATAATGATGATTATCCCGGAAGGATAGAAAAAATCAAATGTATTACCTACTGATGATGACCATCATAATTATCTCCAACGATCCCAAACGATCCTAATTGAATTAGATCCTTTTTAAGGCGGTGCAAAAAATCTACTTAATTTCCCCTTCGGGATCCTTTGTCGAAATATTCTCCCTTTTCTATTTTTTAATCATTTTCAATTAGCATAAACAAATAAGCAATCAAAACAAAAAATTTACAATTCTGCACATAAGCCAATAAGTAAATAAATAAATTAACAATAATAAAAAAGAATTTAATAATAATAATAATAATAATAATAATAATAATAATAATAATAATAATAATAATAATAATAATAATAATAATAATAATAATAATAATAATAATAATAATAATAATAATAATAATAATAATAATATAATAATAATAATAATAATAATAATAATAATAATAATAATAATAATAATAATAATAATAATAATAATAATAATAATAATAATAATAATAATAATAATAATAATAATAATAATAATAATAATAATAATAATAATAATAATAATAATAATAATAATAATAATAATAATAATAATAATAATAATAATAATAATAATATAATAATAATAATAATAATAATAATAATAATATAGAATTTGCTAATATTTATAATAATTTTATTAAAATATTAATTTCAATATTAAAAAGAAGTTTATAGTTCAGTACTCCGTGCGAAAGGGTAGTTTTATATCTCTTTTTTGAAAATGTATACAAACAACAAAGAACGTTTAACTTTCTAGAATAAAATTGTAGAAGAAAATATAAAAAGAAAAAACTTTCGATATAATTTTGATGGAAAGTTTAATGATTGTGTAGGTACTTAAAATAAAATAAGAGATTTCTAATTGAAATGAAAATTGTCGTATAAGAAAAGTTTTCATTTTATGCTATAAGTAAAAATAAGATATTTAACATTATTATACATATACATACATATGTGTACATAAATAAATATGTATAAATATAAAAGTATAGTGAAATGATTATATGGTTCCCGTTAGGAGCATTTCCTTTATAAATTGTCCCCAGGAAGTCTTGGGGTCATTGCGTGCGGTGTACACAGAAGGCGATCGCGAATCACCATGAACTTTTGCATTGTCAACGAATGAGGTTCATGGTTAAAGAGGATCACGAAGTCGCGAAGTTTCTTCAGGGCCACCGTTAGTCACCAATCAATGTCTTCTTCTTCGTAATATCTTCACTCATCTACATTGCCACTTATATATACATATATATATTTTTATACCCATCAAAATTATCTTTTTCAGAAACTAGGTCTTGTATTATTCTTTTCCGTTCATTGAATTTCTTTTTCATTTTAATATAAACACAAATATTGATTTTTTTATTTCTTCATTTATTTACTTCTTCAGGGTTGCCACAAATATATAATTTTATTTTTCCCTGACTTTTCCCTGATTTCCAGACAAAATTCTCACTTTTTCCCTGACCCTAAAAAATATTCTGATTCACTCTAAAAATTATTAGAAACTCAAAAAAATATTCTATTATAAATATTTATTTACAAATTTCATTAATTGTAAAATTATTCAAAAACATTAATAATTTCTTTTTTAAATAAATATTTAATCATTATTATTTTTCCGTAGGAATTAAAATTCTGCAATACATTCAAATTCAAACCTTTTTGAAAATTCAACAACATGTAAAAGTATTGTTACAAAACATAAAGAAGACGTTCACTCCGAGTCTTCGACTCGCAGTGATCGCCTTCTTCATGTTTTATTATAACATAAATTACCATTAAATTTTTCAAAACAAATTTTTTATTTACAAAAATCCTAAGAAAATTCTTTGCAAGAATTCAATTATTTTTAAAATGTAGCAAATTTTCTCAAAAAAATTCAATTATTTGAAAAAATTGTAATAAAATTCGTTGCAACAATTCAATTATTTTTAAAAAGTAGCAAATTTTCTCAAAAAATTCAATTATTTGAAAAAATTGTAATAAAATTCGTTGCATAATTCAATTATTTTCATAAATAATAAATTAATTATTCGATAATTCATTTTTTAATCAATTTTTATTAGAAAATTCTAGAAGAATTCAATTATTTAAATTAAAAAATGAATAATTTATTGAATAATTGAATGTTTGTTAAAATTGAATTCTCATAAAGAATTTTATCAACAAATTTTTAAATAATTCTATTATTTTGACAAATTTTAATGAAATTTTTTAAGAATAACTACATTTATCGAGGAATTTGATTAAAATATTGTATCAAAAATTAATTAAAATCCTGCGTTGAGTTTTATTATTTATGAAAATAATTAAAAATTTTCCCAAAAGTGTTATTAAAATTTTTCTAAAACAATTTGAATTTCGGCGAAGAATTTTATTATTTATAAAAATAATTGAAATTTTGACAAAACTTAAAAAAAAAAATTTTTAAATAATTGAATATTAAAGAATTTTATTATTTATAAAGATAATTGAAATTTTGAAAAAAATTTTTTTAAAATTTTTAACCAATTGAATTTCTGCGAAGAATTTGATTATTTATGAAAATAGTTGAATTATTTCAAAAAAATTTATTAAAAATTTTATAAATTATTGAATTCCTGTGAAATTTTAACAAGAATTTTATTAAAGTTTTTAAAATAATTTGAATTTCGGTGAAGAATTTTATTATTTATAACAATAATTAAAATTTTGACGAAAATTTAAAAAAAAATTTTTTTAAATAATTGAATATTAAAGAATTTTATTATTTATAAAGATAATTTGAATTTTGAAAATAAATTTTTTTAAATTTTTTGAACATAATTGAATTTCTGCGAAGAATTTTATTCCTTTTGAAAATAATTTAATTCTTCCAACGAATTTTATTCAAGTTTATAAAAATAATTGAATTCTTGAAAAGAACTTTGTTAAATTTTTCTTAAATAATTGAATTCCTGCGACGAATTTTATAAAATTCTTTTTAAATAATTGATATTTTTTGAAATTTTTTATATTAAATAATTGAATTCCTGTATGAAAATTTTATTATTTATTAAAAATATTGTAAACCATTGAGTTCATGTGAAATTTTGCCAAGAATTTTATTAAAGTTTTAAAAAATAATTGAATTTCGAAGAAGAATTGTATTATTTATAAAGATAATTGAAATTTTGACGAGAATTTAAAAAAAATTTTTGAACATAATTGAATTTTGGAGAAGAATTTTATTATTTTTAAAGATATAATTGAAATGACCAGAATTTTTTTTAAATTTTTGAATATAATTGAATTTCTGCGAAAAATTTTATTAATTATGAAAGTAATTGAATTTCTGGAATTATTTGTAACCTTTCCAAAATTTAATTTTTTTTTAGTATTTTTAACTAAAATTCTTTTATCAATCTAGTATTTATGAAAATTGTAAAAATGATTCATTAAATAATTTATATGTCATAATTTTATGATAGTTCTTGTAAAATTAAGTTATTTAAAAAGAAATTATTGACTGAAATAGAAAAAATTCAAGGTTTTGTATTAAAATTCGTGGTAATTTCATAGTTTACGAGGTAAACAAAAAAAAACATCAAAATTCAGAGTTTCTTCATGAATTTTTCAAATTCAATTTTTTCCAGTTCTTTTACTAAAAATCCCTGACTTTTCCCTGACCAATTTTACTTTCCCTGACTTTTCCCTGAATTCCCTGACCTGTGGCAACCCTGTTCTTCTATTTTAGTTTATTTACAGGAAGGCTATATTTATATTAGTGGTGAAAAAGAAAACTTTATTTTTCATTCGTATTTTATTACATATTCTCCATTTCATCAAAAAGACTATATTCCAAATCATATTTTATTTTTATGAAAAAGAAATTTGAATTAAAAATTTTTAATTTCTATTATTTTGAAAATTGCTAATTCTATTTAAAAAAGCAAGTTAATTTTTTAAAAATTTGCTATAAAAATGATATATTTTTCTTCTTTTCTTTTTGTACGAAATATATAGCGTTCATTATGTCTGATTACTGGTTTTTGTCGAAAGAAAAGAGTATAAGGAGAGAGAGAGAAAGATAAAAGAGAGTAAAAGAAAAGAGAAAAAGAGAGGGGGGTATAAAGGGAAGAAGACGTGTGGGACCATCATCGATTGCTTTCGTTGCCACCGGAAATTCAGGATACCTGTAATTTTCACCAAAAACTTTCGCTAAAAACTGTGTTGGCTCTAGGCGTTCGTGGATGACGCATCCGGTGTGTGTGGTGGCTTTTTGCATTTTAAATTATAAAATATAATTTTTAATGCGCACTGCGTGCTACGTTTATAGTCTTTGCCTTCTTGTTTCCACCATAAACTGCAATTTCACGTGTAAAAAATTGTCTCTAATTTGATTCGTAGAGGGGGAGACAGAGAGAAAAATATGGATGCACACTTACCAAAAATTTCTATTATAGAGTCAATCGCAGTGTTTGCAAAGAAGGAATTTAAACAATTCCCCAGGAGCTGTGAAATATTTCTCTAATTGAAAAAAAAGATAAATTTCCTTTTTCTTTTGACCTAGAGGCAGAAATATTTTAGGATTCGTTAATGAATACGGAGAAATGGATTGATTATAGTCGCAATGGTTTTTTTTAAATTCAGAGGGAAAAGATTTATTTTTACACTTTCTTCTTTCTGTCCACTGAGAAAACATTATACTTATGTAAATGAAATACAAAAATAATTTTACATGATTTTGATCTAAATTATTTTGCAAATTATTTTTATTTTTAAAAAATACTAGAAAATTGTTAATTGTTAAAAATTTTATTAAAAAGTAGTAAATGTACCCATTTTATGCATAATTTTTATTTCTCAATAACAATGTTATTTATTTTTAAATTATTTATATTTATATTAATATTATATTAATATTATATTTAATATATATATATTTATATTTATATTATTATTATTATTATTTTTATTATTTTATTATTATTATTTTTTTATTATTTTTATTATTTATTTTATTATTTATTTTATTATTTATTTTATTTATTTTTATTATTTTTTTATTATTATTTATTTATTTATTTTATTATTATTATTTATATTTTTATTTATATTTATATATTTATATTTTATTATATTTATATTTATTATTTATTTTTTTTTATGTTAGTTATTTTTTTGTTTACAAACTCATTTCTTTCTTTTGGAAAGAAAAACATTAGATATTCCCGTTTCTTGATATTTTTGTAGAAAATTCGTAATTTTCGTAAGGAAATAATTTGCATCAATTCTATTTATTAATTTCAATTATTTTAATAATAAAACCTATCATCTAAAATTTAAACTAAAATTCATTTTCAAATCAAGTTTTATTAGAAAATTCTACGAGAATTCAATTATTTAATTACAAAAGAAAATTATTTATTGAATAATTGAATGTTTCTTAAAATTTAATTTTTATAAAGAATTTTATGAACAAATTTTTTTAAATAATTGAAGTCTTTTGACGAATTTTAATAAAATTTTTTAGAATAGTTACATTTTTCAAGGAATTCCATTAAAATTGTATTAAAAAGAATTGAAATTCTGCGATGAGTTTCATTATTTCTAAAAATAATTGAATTTCTGCAATAATTTGTAACTTCTCCAAAACTGAATTTTTTGAAAATATTTTTTTAACTAAAATTCTTCTTTAAATACATTATTTATAAAAATTTTTGAAAAAGTTCTTTGAGAATTTTCAAATTTGTTTATATACAATTAAATTTATAAAATTTTCAATTTTTCCAATATTCTTCAATTAAATATATGTTGGAAAATTAAAACTTTAATAAAAAAATAATTTCAAATAAAATTCAAATAAACTTTTTAAAAAAAAATAATTCTTTTACAGAATTGTTAATTAAAAGAATTCAATTATTTAAATACAAAAAATTAAAAAATTTATTGAATAATTAAATGTTTCTTAAAATTTAATTCTTATAAAGAATTTTATGAACAAATTTTTTTAAATAATTGAATTCTTTTGACGAATTTTATTAAAATTTTTGAAAATAATTGAATTTTGAAGAAGAATTTTTTTATTTATAAAGATAATAATTGGGATTTTGTCAAGATTTTTTTAAAATTTTTAACGTAATTGATTTTTGTGATAAGAATTTTATTACTTTTGAAAATAATTGAATTTTTGCAATCATTTGTAACTTTTTAAAAATTCAATTTTTTTAGTGTTTTTAACTAAAATTCTTTTATAAATCCATTATTTTTAATAATTTATTAAATATATATTGACAAATTTAACTAATTTTAGAAGATTTTGAATTATTAAAATCTTTCAAAAATCTCAGTTCATTAAAATTTCTAAATGAAATTCATTCAACATTGAAATTTTATAAAATTTTAAATTGAAACCATTTGAAGTTCATTTATTTACGAAAATTGTAAACGCAACTCTTTTAAAATTGAATTAATTTTGAAATATTCAAATAAAATTGTTCATCAAATAATTTATTTATTTCATGATAGTTGTTTTTAAGATTTAAGTCATTTAAAAATAAATTTTTGTCAGAAATTGAAAAAGTTGAAAGTTTTTTAGAATTCGTGGTAATTTTACAGTTTATATGAGTCAAACGAAAAAGACACAAAAATTTAGAATTTTCTTATGAATTCTAAAAATTTAATTTTTTCCAGAACTTTTAATAAAAATTCCTGTCTTTTCCCTAAATTCCCTATGTCAGAATATATGATTATTATAATTATAATAATATTAAAACTATATATTCCAATTCATATTTTATTTTTATAAAAAGAAATTTGAATTAAAAATTTTTACGTTCCATTATTTTTAAAATTGCTAATTTTATTTAAAAAATTGAGTCAGACAGCCGCGCGAAAATTGTTGCTAGTTATAATTTATAATCAACCGTCACTTATGTTTGAATAAAATATATTATTTCTTTAAGTGAAGCAAAAAATTTGAGTGAGAGAAAGAGAGATTTTACGCATTAAAAACGTGAAGATAATTTATATTGACGTTTTCAGTGATTAAAATCGCAAGAGAATTAATTTAAATATGTATTGAAATAATTTTTGTTGAAATTAATAATGAAGGAGAATCAATCAGAGATTGGTTTGGTTAAATTCATATTCGCATAAATTTTCCACGGTATATAACGTTCATGGAGGAGCAGTTTGAGATTTACAGTGGCGCTTGTTGGTAATAAGTCATGTCTACTGAACATGTCGCCTACTGTAAAGCTTTGAGCTTGGCTCTCTCTCTCTCTCGAGGAGAAGATGAAATACGATACGAGAGGTGCGCCACTCCTTCGATTATAACGTTACAAAATATGCCACTGTACTTTTTACTATTTTACACAATTTCTGTAATTTTCATTCTATTGTGTAGTCAATTTTTATGAAAAATTATGCTTTTAAAGTTCATTTCATGTTTTTTTCTTCTTTCTCTATTTCTTTTATGTTTTCTTCACCTTCCTCCTCTAGTTCTACTTTTTCTTCTTCTTCTTCTTTCTATACTTCTATTTTTTTCTTCTTTCTTTACTTTTATTTTTTTCTTCTCCTTTGTCTTCTTCTTCTTTCTCTACTTCTATTTTTTTCTTCTCCTTTGTCTTCTTCTTCGTCTACTTTTTCTTTCTCTACTTCTATTTTTTTCTTCTTCTTTGTCTTCTTCTTCTTTCTCTACTTCTATTTTTTCTCTTCTTCTTTATCTTCTTCTTCTTCGTCTATTTCTTCTTTCTCTATTTCTATATTTTGTCTTCTTCTTCTTTCTCTACTTCTATTTTTTCTCTTCTTCTTTATCTTCTTCTTCGTCTATTTCTTCTTTCTCTATTTCTATATTTTGTCTTCTCCTTTGTCTTCTTCTTCTTCTTTCTCTACTTTTATTTTTTCTCTTCTTCTTTATCTTCTTCTTCGTCTATTTCTTCTTTCTCTATTTCTATATTTTGTCTTCTCCTTTGTCTTCTTCTTCTTTCTCTACTTCTACTTTTTTTTCTTCCTCTGCTTCAATTTTTTTTACTTTTTTTCTTCTTCTCCCTCTACTGTTTATTTTTCTTCTATTTCTACTTTTTCATGTTTTTTTCCACTTTTTTCTTCTTCTTCTTTTTATTTTCGCAGCTGATGTAGCAAAAGCAGAAATATATGGAGAGGTATCGATTCTATAAATCGTAGTGTGCAAATTTTCGAAATGAACAAATCGAAATGTAAATCGTGTCGTTCGCAGTAGATCAGACTTTGAAAACTGACAATATTGAGTGTGCAAGATTGCTCTCGAGATATAATGATGATTGTTCGGAATAATTTTCAAGTCGTGCGGCTTCTTTGACTGTCACGCCATTCCTGTCGAATATATGAATACTGCCGCAGACACTTTTCTATTAAAAACAAGAGAATTTGTCTTGCGTTTCTTCTGTTTAAAATCATTTCTTCAATTTGAATAAATTCAAATTGAATTTCTTCTTTATTTAAAGTTCAAGTTCATTTCTTTAGTATTAATCTTATTTCTTCAATGTTTTCCTTAATCTGTTGAGCTTTTAATTATTTTTTATTTTTATCATTTTATTTATTTTCATTTATATGTTATTTAGCTTTTCAAGGCATTTTTCTCTGCTTCATTGTCTTTTGCTGTTTTATTAAGAACTTCATGTTGTTTATTTCTTCAATTTAAATCCATTTCTTCAGTGAAAAGTTGTTAATCTTCTTTTGTTTTAAATTTACCCTTATAGAATTGAAATTCATTTGTTCGATTGCAATTATTTTCTTTCATTCAAAATTATTGTTCCGACTAGGTTCTTTTTTCTGATTTAAAAGCTTTTTTCTACCAAAATTTTGAATCGATAAAATACAAAAAAAAAATTCAATTTTTATATTTTGGATATTATATTTTATTATATTTTTATATTGTGTATGAACACTGTATTTTTATAATATATAATTGAATGAAAAAGATTAGGCAAAAACGATTTTTCTTGTTGAAGAAAAATGACGAGTTTGATGGGAAATTTGAGGTTAGACATTGTACATCGAAAATGAGATGTGTTTCGAAGATATGAAATATCAAGATTCATTAAATATAAATATAGATATACAGATAGGAAGCATATACGATTCCTGGTAGTACGCTAGTCGACGTCACTATGGAGACATCGACGATACCCGGATAACCTGGCTGTCTCACTTACCATCTCAATAACCCAGAATGACTGAACGAGCGACTCTCAAAATCCTTCCAGATAACCTTTATTGTAATTACAATGAAGCATTGTACGTTTAGGATCCACGAGTCAGGGGTCATTTCACGGGGCTGAAGTCTAACTCGTTGATATTTCCATTATTTATTCATTTTGCGCCATCATTTTTTCTCTCTTCTCTCTTCTCTTTTTTCTTCAATTTTATATAAGAATGCCAAATTTACAATTACAATTTTTATCGTATTTTTCAATTTTTTTTTTATTTATTTATTTCAATTTATTTTTTATTGGTATTTTGCTTGAAATTATATTTATTTATTTATTTTCTTGTGTAAAGGAAAGAATTAAAATTTTTTTTATATTTACCAAAAAAATACCGAGTTTTAGTATAAAAAAATTCTACTGACAATGAGTGATATGAATTTTCATTTGGGATAATATTAAACATTTTTTCAATAAGGTACCGAAAAAAGTCTCAAAGTGAAAATTGAATTTCGGTCAACAATTATTTTTATATTTTGTTTTTAACATATGAATATTCATCTCTACCAAAAAACGTGTTTTTTTCTTTATTTAAAAATATTTTAATTAAAAGATTACTTTTAATCTTTTACTTTGCCTGAAATCATTCCTTTAGAATGAAATGAAACAAATTTGTTATCAAAACGATTTTGTTAAGTTGGTTTTTGTTTGCTTTGTACTCACCTTCATACTGTTTAAAAAGTGACATAAAAAATCAAAAATATAAAGAGAAAATCCTGCATTAGAAGAGGAATTTTCTAAAATTGAGAACTTTTTTGGTGATAATTTTAGAAAAATGATTTTTATTTTATAAAAAAATTGATAGAAACAAATTTTTTCAATGAAGGAAAAATTCTTTATGGAAAAATAATTTTTGTTTAAGACTTTAAAGTATTTATTACATTTTTCTAAATAGAGAATTTCTAAAAATTACCATTTCCGTCCCTAAATAAATAAATAAATAAATAAATTTATGTAACAATAAGAAAATTCCGAGAAAAACGTTTTGTTCTGTATAAAAATTGTAGGAGAGAAAAATGAATTATTATTTGTTTCGAAAAATATTAAATATTTTAAGTATAGAGAATTTAAAAAAAATTTTTTTTTTAAATAAAAACATTGTGAGATCGATAAAAATTATTCTTTTATAAAAAACTTAAATTTTTGGAAAATCGATTTTTTAATGATAAAATTGCGAAAAATAAATTAAAAGAAATTTTTTTCAAGGTAAAAAATTCTATTTGGAGAAATATAAAATTTTGTTTAGAATAATATTTGCATTGTCTTAATTAAAAAATTTTTCAAAAAATAAAATTTTACTTAAAAAATGAACGAAATTGCAATATCGAAAAGTTGTTTGTTAAAAAAAAATTCTGCGAGATAAAGTAAATTTTTTTTTATTATAGTGATAAAAATTTTCTTAAATTAGAAATTTGTTGATAAATATTTTAGATTTTAAAAAATGTGAGAAAATTGAAAATATAAATTTTTTAGTTATAAAAAACTTTTATGAGAGACAGAATAATTTTTTGTATCGAATAATATTAAAATTTTGTTAAATAGAGTATTTTCGATCAATGTTTATATTATTTTAATATTTAATACTATAATATTTAAATGATCAGTAATAATTTTTAATATTTAAAATAAAAAAAATTGCGAAGAATAAATTTTTCTTTTATAATGTAATTCTGTGCGAGAATATTTATTTTTTTAAAGAACATATAAATATAAATTAAATATAAATATATTTATAATATAAATATAAATTTTCCTTTCAAAAATTAATACAAAATTTTTGTTAAATAGAAATTCATTTAATATAATTTGTAAAATTACATTTTATCAAAAAAAAAAAAAAAATTTCGAAGAAAAAATTTCTTTTGTGTAAATAAAAATAAATTCCCCAACATAAAATAAACAAATTGTTAAAAAAAATCAATTTTTTTCCTACACGAGACACGCATTTTTCAATAATCTCCAAAAGTGCGTCGGTTGCAAGAAATTTCCATCATAAAATATAAATATACTTGGACACATTTTTTACACTCGATTTCCGTTACACCACTCCCATTTTTCTTGAATTTTTTTTTTTTTTACTTTTTTCCCTTATTTTTTTTATTCAAGAGTGAAAGTTGTCGATAATATAAATATATACATATATACGTATATTTTAAAATTATTTTGTCTCGAAGAAACATAAATGTATTGGATGGATTTATGGATTTTCAATCAGGTGAAGCGAAGCATATTTTTATTTATAAAAAAAATGATATATACAATATATACATTCACGTACATTTGCACGTGATTTAAATTTAAATTTTGCAATTTAACGCGCGCGTGTGTACCAAATGACATATAATATTGAAATAAATAAAATATGTTTCACATTTAATAGATAGTACAATAAATAACGTGGCACTGTTCAATTATTATATAATTTTATTCAAATAAATCACATTTCCTTTTCACATATCAATATTCACGCAATTGTTATCGAATTTTGCAATTTTTCACATAAAACACGATCAAATAAAACGAGAATTTATTATTTAATATTGTAAAGTTAATTAATAGGTATAATATTCAATTATAATTAATATTTTAATTTTATGAGAAAAAGTAGTAAAAAAAATAAATTAAATTAGATTATAAATATTAATTAACTATTTTTGTTAATTGATATTCATTTATCATTCAATTTTTATTTTTTACACAATTGCCTTAGATTTTAATTTAAATTCAATTTTTCAACAGTTTTTCTGCGGATATCAAATTGAGACAAAAAAACGAATCAAAACGTTGCTTCGCAACACTTTTGATTCGTTTTTTGTCTCAATTTGATATCCTTAGAAAAATTAGGTTATAAAAAAGAAATTTAGTTCTTCAATTTTTCGCTAATTTTCAAGTAAAAAAAAATGTATTGTTTAACATTAATTTATAATTAGCTTAAATTTATAAGTAATACTACAAATAAACTGTGTATAAAAAATAGAGTTCAAAATATTAATTAGGTAGTTATTATTAATAATTATTTTTATTCATTTATTTTTCCATTTTTTCAAAATTGGCTTATAGTTTTTAATTCAAATTTTCAATTAGAAGAAAATTAACAGAAATTTCTGTAAGTAAAATTTAGAAAAAAGGCAAAATTGTGTGGAGGAGAAGATACATAATATTTACTGCAATATTTATTGTTTATGTGATTGGGAATTTATTTGTCTCGATATATAGAAGGCATTATTTTCAGAACGTTGTAATTATTAAAACATTAATAATTTAATCACTTATATGATTAACAGGTGGTGTGAGTAGAAGACTTGATTCCATGGGAGGATGAGGGCGTTGCCTTCGACCACACAGGGCGCCGACAAGAATTACGTCCCAAGGTACGTGCATATATGTATTATGTATATACTCTCCCTATGAGGTATTCCGTTCCAAAATTAATAGGAACCATGTTTGACGTTAGGGTGTGTTAATAGAGCTCCTGATTATTCAAAATTAAAGCAAATTAATTCAATACTGACAAATCATATTTATATAAACAAATTATAAATCTGTCTTTCTTATTATTCTCTTTCATTCAATTTGGTATATTTTCTTCTTAATATATTGATTTTCAGGAATTTTACTTAATTGTTTATAAACAATTTCTTTATTCAATGCCTATTTTTTCAGTGAATGCTTATTTTTTATTGAATGCTTATTTCTTCAGTGAATTTTTCTTTCATCTTGGAATACTTATTTCTTCATTGAATTACAAAAATTTAAGTTTACTTATTGATATTCAGGAATTTTACTTAATTGTTTATAAACAATTTCTTTATTCAATGCCTATTTCTTCAGTGAATGCTTATTTTTTATTGAATGCTTATTTCTTCACTGAATTTTTTTTTCATCTTGGAATACTTATTTCTTCATTAAATTACAAAAATTTAAGTTTACTTATTGATTTTCAGGAATTTTACTTAATTGTTTATAAACAATTTCTTTATTCAATGCCTATTTCTTCAGTGAATGCTTATTTTTTATTGAATGTTTATTTCTTCACTGAATTTTTCTTTCATCTTGGAATACTTATTTCTTCATTGAATTCCATAAATTTAAGTTTACTTCATCACTGCATAGTAGCCAATGAAGAAATACTTTTTTATTTAGTAAAATAGTAATTTTTAATTTAGGAAATATTTATTTGTTTATGGAATGTTTATTTCTTTACTGAATGTTTATATCTTGCATATATTTATCTCTTCTCGAAATACTTGGAATTCTTGAAATTCATCCTATTATTTCTTCATTGCTTTGTATTCAGTGAAGAAATAATTTTTAATTCTGTAAATATTTATTTTTGCATTGAATAATTATTTCTACTTTGAAATTCCGGCAATAGTCACTATTTTCTTCACTGATTGTCTTCTTCTTTCTTAACTTTTTTTGCGTTAAATATCCATTTTTTCGTTAAATGCTTATTTTTTCAACGAATAATTACTTCTTCTTCTTCTTTGAAATTCTTGCTTTAGACACTCATTTCTTCACTAAATATTTATTTTCTTACTAAAATTATACCTATACTAAATAGTTATATATTTAAAAGTTATTTATCTTAAATATTTATTTCTTTACTGAATGCTTTGTAAATCTTTAAAATTTTTTGTAATAAATACATATTTCTTCATCGAGATTCTTTACACAAAATTTTATTTCGCAACTAAACAATTATCTTTTTTTTACAAAATATCTACTTCATTTTTTAAATTTCTGAATTGAATAATGATTTCCTCGTTAAATACTTATTTCTTCAATAAATAATTATTTCTTCATTGAAATTTCTACATTTGACACTTATATCTCCAGTGAATATTAGATTTTTTATTGAAATTATTATCTACATTATTAATTCTTTATTATCCATTTTAATTGGAAAAAATTTCTTCCATTATAATCCATTTCTACAATTAGACTATTTTCCTTTTTTAAAAATTTATTTCTTCAATAAAAAGCTATTTCTTTTGTTTCAATCTATATTTATTTAATAATATTTTTAATTGTAATCCATTTCATCAATTATACTCATTTTCTTCTGTTTTATAGTTTATTCCTTCATATTAAAATCTACTTATTTGCTTATCATTTATTTCTTCAATCGAAACTATTTCTGCAATTAGATTATCTTTTTCTCGTTATAATCCATTTTTTAATTTCAAAATGTAGTGGATCTGTTACTACTTAAGAGTTACTATACAATTTTCTATCCTTCAGGATGTTTTTTAGCAATATTCTAGCAACAATTCAGATGATTGACAGCTAATAAAAAGTATTAGAATTGGAAAATAAATTTAATCCTTTTTTCCCCAAATAATTAAATTCTTTTGACAAGTTTCTTTAAATTTTTTGAAAATAATGTTTTTTTTGATAATTTTAATTCAAAATTTGGAAAATAATTGAATTAAATAAAGGATTTTTTTCAATTTTTTAAAATAATCTTCTCTGTTCATAATTATAATTGAAAATTTGATTAATTCAATTTTATTAAAATGTATTGTTACTAATTGAATTTCTGCAAAGAATTTTACTATTTATAAAAGTAATTGAATCCTTCCAAAGAATGCTATTACATATTTATGAAAATAATTAAATGTTTGCGTAGAATTTTATTAAAATTTTTGAAAATAATTGAATTATGGAGAAGAATTTAAGTATTTATAAAAATAATTGAAATTTTGAGAAAAATTTAAAAAAAAATTTTAAACATAATTGAATTTCTAAGAAGAATTTTATTACTTATGAAAATAATTGGATTGTCTTTTAGAATTTTATGAATGAAAATAATTGAATTCTTGTGAACAATTTTTTTTTAAAATAATATTCAAAAGAATTTCGTAAATCTGAAGAATTTTGCTATTTATGAAAATAAATTGAATTCTTGAGAAGAATTTTTTTTACAGTTTCTAGAAATAATTGAATTCTTTCGACGAATTTTAATAAAATTTTTAAGAATACTTACATTTTTCGAGAAATTTTATAAAAATTGTATTAAAAATAATTGAAATTCTGCAATGAGTTTAACTATTTATGAAAATAATTGAATATATTGCGAAGAAATTTTTAAAAATAAAATTATAATTACGGTGACTAACTTCCCTTGATTATTTTCGAAAAATTTAAATAAAATTCTTTAAAGGAATTTAATTATTTTTAGTACAATGTAAAGAAATTTCAATTATTTTAAAAATTTTCAATTATCTGTTTATAAAAATTCAATTATCTCGAAACAACAGAATTGAAAAATTTCAAAAATCTTATTTTTCAGAATTTTCAAAAAAAACTTTGGGAAAATTCAATTTTATTAAAAAATTTAAATTGTGTATCTTTTTCTAAATTAACTAATAAAAATTTTAATTATTAATCTTCGCATAAAGAAACATGAATACATTAGAATGTGACTCTTTATAAAATTCAATTATTTATCAATTATTTAATTAAAATACTTTGAAAATTCGATTTGATAAAAAGTTGTTAATAAAATTCTTTAATAAATTTTCAAATTTAATTATTTTCAGTTGAATTTCACAAAATTTCTATTAATCCGATAATTTTTTAAAAATTTATTCACATACTAGATTTTAATCAGTGACTGATTTTTTTCCTATTAAATTAATTATTTTTAACTAATTCAAATTTTTTTTCTTTTTTTTGCGTGGGAAATGGAAAATAACTAATTCAAATTTAGAGAACAGTATAAATATCTATAAAAATTGAAATAAAAAATGATTTTTTTAAAACAAATTATAATAATAAAACATTTTTTAATTTGGTGAAAAAATTCCCGGTTTGGAGTAAAATTCCTGGCTTATTCCCGGTTTTTCACGGTCAAATTAAATTCCCGGCTATTTCCCGGATTTTTCGGTTAGTAGACATCCTGAATAAAAATAATAAGAATAATTTATAATATATAATGTTAATAATAATAAATAAGATAAAAATAATTAACAACAGAATAAAAAAAAATAAATGAAAGTTGAATGATGACAATAAGTTTGTGAGGGTTATTAAAAAGACAATAAAGAAAAAGAAAAAAAAAAAGTAAATGTATATTGTGGTGGTACCACCCGTTATATCGTCTGTTACCGCATCGGGTGAGATTTACGCGTCCCCTGATTTACACTGATTACGGGGCCCCGCCACGTCGCAAAGCAAATACGGTGCCCCCTCTTTATTTTTCCATACGTATGTAGCACCCACTCGTCGTCGAGAGGCAACATCAATTCCCATTGATTGATTTTACTCAGGTATTAAATTAATCTCAACGCTAGGCCAGACCTCGGCATCGTATCGCTTCAAAGGAATATAATCCTTTCGTCTCTTCCTTTCTCTCTCTCTCTCTCTTTCACTCATCTCGTCAATAGTTTTAAGGACATGCCTCTTTATTTATGTATTTATTTTTATATTACACATTATATTTATACCTACTATGACTCATATTGGCAAACTACTGTTAGCACATATAATATCACCTCTTAAAAATATTGACGATCGACACATTTTAGTGACTTTAGAAAATATTTTTTTTCCAGTAATTACGTGTTTTTTTTCTTTTGGTTTTTATTTTGTTTTTATTTTTTTCTTTTTTTTCTTTTTGTGTAATTCTTTGATGGGTTTTAAAAAAGTATTAAATTATCGCTGACGTGAAACTTAGAGAAATATTTAACTTAAATCAAGTAGATGTTGATATAACGCAGTCATGTTTTATACACGTGAAATTAAATAGCTGTGTAAAATATACAAGAGTTATTATTCACTTTTTTTATAATATTTTCTTATTTAGAATTTTATGTTGTTTTTTATTATTCTAAAATTTAATTTATAAGGCGTTTTATGTTGTTAATTTTCATAAATAATTGTAAATTTATCAACAATTTTTTTCTTTCTATCGATTTTTACTTTTTTATTCTTTACTTAATTTTTTTTAACAACTACTCTCTAAATTTAAATTAATTAAATTGTTTAGTAATTTGAATTAGTGACTGACTTTTTGCTTTTGAATTAGTCAATTTTATACTAAAAATAGTTATTTCCACTAATTTATTAGTAACATTTAAGTTTAATTAAATTAGTAAAAATGTTTACTAATATGAATTAGCGACTGATTTTTTGCTTTTCGATTCGTAAATTTTATACTAAAAATAGTTATTTCTACTAATTTATTAGCAAAACTAGCAAATTTTACGAATAAAATTAGCAAGTTTAAAAATAATAGAATTTAAAAATTTGTAATTCAAATTTTTGTTGAAAACACTAAAAAAATCAAATTTTGGAAAAATTACAAATAATTGAAGAAATTCAATTACTTTTTAAGAGTGATAAAATTCTTCTTATAAAATTAAATTATCTTTCAAATTTGAAAAAAATTCTCGTCAAAATTCCAATTATCTTTAAAAATAATAAAATATTCTTCTCCGAAATTTAATTATTATTAAAAATTTTAATACAATTCTTGGCAAAATTTCAATTATTTTCAAAAATTTTTCTCAATTCAATAATTTTTTAAATAACTACTATTTTAATAAAATTTTCCAAGAGAAGTCAATTATTTAAGAAAAATTAAATAAAATTCTATGCAAACATTTAATTATTTTCATAAATAATAAAGATTTCACACGAATGCAGTTATTCACAAATTTTTTCTAAAATTCTTCACAATAAATGAATTATTTTCATAAATAATAATAAATAATAAATAAATTCTTGAAAATTTTGATAAAATTCTTTCGAAGAATTTTAAATATTTTAATAAAACTTTTAATAATAACTACATTTTTCGAAGAATTTACTCTTTATTTTTATTATTATTTTTATTAAATTATTATTTTTTATTATTTTTTTTAAAAATAATTAAAATCTTGTGAAGAATTTTATTATTTAGGAGAATAATTAAGGGTATGTGGAATCAGCCAACTTCAATTAATACATGTATTAATATTCCCACCAGTTTTCTAAAAAAATATTTAATAAATCTTGACAAAATATAAAAAAAATAATATTTTATTTATTGAGGCATGGATCTCTAATCCAATTAATACAAAAATTTGCTTTTAAATATTATCTTCCATTTAATAAAAAGTTTAATATTTTTTGAGAAAAAAAGACAATCAAATACAAATTAATATTGAAAAAAATGAATAAATTTATATTTTTCTATTCAAACTTTCATTTTTTTGACAATTTTCGAGAAAAAAAAACAATCGAATACAAATTGCCATTGAAAAAAATGAATGTTAACATAGAAAAATATAAATTTATTCATCTTTTTCAATATTAATTTGTATTTGATTGTCTTTTTTTCTCAAAAAATATCAAACTTTTTATTAAATGAAAAATAATATTTAAAAGCAAATTTTTGTATTAATTGGACTAGAGATCCATGCCTCAATAAATAAAATATTATTTTTCTTATATTTTGTCAAGATTTATTAAATATTTTTTTAGAAAACTGGTGGGAATATTAATACATGTATTAATTGAAGTTGGCTGATTCCACATACCCTTAAATTCTTGAAACAAATTTTGATTACATATTTTTTTAAACAATTGAAATCCTATGAAGAATTTTATTATTTAGGAAAATAATTGAATTCTTGCAACGAATTTTATTAAATTTTTATATATTAAACAATTGAAATCCTGTAAAGAATTTTATTATTTAGGAGGAAAATTCTTGCAACGAATTTTATTAAATAATTGAAATCCTGTAAAGAATTTTATTATTTATGTAAATAATTGAATTCTTGTAACGATTTGTATATTACATTTTTTTAAATAATTGCATTCTTTTGAGAAATTTTATTGAAATAGTAGATTTTTGAAATATTTGAATTTCCAGTTAAGATTTCATTTTTTGTGACAAATTTTTGAAAATAATTACATTTTTCGAGAAATTTATTTAAATTTTTTATTAAAAATAATTGATATCTTGTGAAAAATTTTATTATTTATGCAAATAATTGAATTCATGTGAAACATTTAATTATTTTCATAAATAATAAAAATTTTTAGGAATTAAATTATTTACAAATTTTTTTATAAATTCCTTCGCAATAATTCAATTATTTTTAAAAAAATAATAAAATTTTTTTTAAGGAACTCAATAATTTTATCACTTGGTCAACGAATATTTTTATAAAACATGAAGAAATCGATCACTCCGAGTCTTCGACTCGGAGCAATAATTCAATTTTTTGAATAAATTTCAATAACTTATAAGTTATTGAATTTAAAATGATTTGAATTTTTGAAATTTTCCTAATTCTTAATTCCTATGGAAAAATAATATTGATTAAATATTTATTTATAAAAAAAGTTATTAATGTTTTTGAATAATTTTACAATTAAAGAAATTCGTAAATAAATGTAACAGAACATTTTTTCCTTTATTTTCTTTATTTTATTATAAATCATGAAAAAATACCTGCATTTTTTCGATCTGTCAAACAATATTTTTTAAAGAAAAAAAAAACAAATAAAAAACAAAAACTAACTTCAAAATGTGGACAGACAGAGTGAAAAAATGAAATACAAAGATTATTATAGTTAATTTAAGTTTAATTAAATTAGTAAAAATGTTTACTAATTTGAATCAGTGACTGATTTTTTTCTTTTGAATTAGTAAAATTTACTAATAAATAGTAATTTTTACTAATTTATTAGTAAATTTTACTAATTCAATAGCAAAAAGTCAGTCACTAATTCAAATTAGTACACATTTTTACTAATTCCAATTTGAAGAGCACGACATATTATAAATTTAAATTCTTAAATCGAAACTTGTTAATAAAATTACTATTACTGAGGGAGTCGAGGAGGGGGTGGTTTTTTTTCGTGGTTTTTAACTTTTTTCTTAATATTTACCCATCTTATAATTTTTATCATTGTAATATGCTTTCTGCTTCTTTTCACGATATAATTGAAACGAAAATTGTCATGTAAAGTCTTTTTTTCACTACCTACCGACCGTGACCTTTAAAGATATTTAATTTATAATTATTTTTTTTTTTGTGAATTGCATTTTATGTTTGCGCCAAGTGATTTTATTAAGTACTGTAATTCATACTTATACGGATTCAAAACGGAAGTATGCATTTTTTTTTGTTATTGAAAATTTGGGCCTTACTCTTTATATTTTTTTACATAATTGGTTTAATAAATGAGAAATTCAGATTTATTCCGTGACTTTTAATATTTGTTTTGATGATTTTGCATTTCCTTTGAATTCCATTTTAGATACGTTATTATATATTTAATACATACAATATAATTTATATAAATTCGTATTTTAATAATTTAATTAATTGTTACTCGTCGTTATTATTTTATTATATATTATTATACTATTTTATTATATATTATTATATTATTTTATTATATATTATTATAATAGTAATGTATAATAATTAACGGAAAATAAAATATTATTATAATATTTTAATGTAATCCGTTTATGTAATAAATAATTAAATTATTTCACAATTAAAAAATTAATTAATAAAAATGAAAATTGTTTAATAATAAATAGATTATTTATCTATCTGTTTATCTATTCATATATTTATGAATAAATAAAAAAAAAATTAATAAATAAGTAAATAAAAAAAGAAAGAACTAAATAGATAAATGAGTAAATAAATAAATAGATAATTAAACAAAGGTGAATGAATAAGTTATCGAATAAAGAAAAAAATAATAATTAATGGAATTTTTTAGACTCTAGTAGATAGAATTATTTTATTTATTTATTTATACACTTGTCTTTTTGCCTATTTTAAACTATCCTCGAAAAAAAGAATCTAAATGAAAAATTTCAACTAATTATCACTGGAGTGAATAAAAATAAAAATTATTAGCGAAAAATTGTCAGGAACACAGGGTAGGTTGTCTGCAGATATCCCGACATCGTAGTGTACATTATAAGTATCAGTAAATAATCGCGTTGGACGTTACATTACTGCGTGGAATTTATGATTTGGTCGTCGAGTATAACGTTTTGCCTCGAGGCTTATATTCTTCGGACTATAGAAAAAGAAAAAAAAAAGAAGAAAATAAAAAAAGAATGTTGAAGGGGCGCTTAAAAAAAACAAAGGAATAAAAGGAGGAGAGAAAAAAACAATGAGACGAAAAGTAAAAAAAGAAGATATAGACATTTAAACGATGCGACGGGAAATTCGTAAACGCGTGCGGTAAAACACCCTTTTTGCCCTGTGTTTAAACCCAATTTGCCACGGCATGTCCGCTAGGTGATAAATATTAAACTGATTCCCTCCCTCGGTTAATTTACCCTAAAAAAAGAAAAAATAATAATAATAAAAAAAAAAATAATAAAAAAAGTAGAATAGAATGAAATAAAAATGTAGCATTAAAAAAATAATAATGTAGCGTTAAAAAAATGATAAATTCGTTTTGATGAAAAATTTTCTAAATAAATAAATAAATATGGAAAATGGGAGAATGAAATTTAATTGAATGGCGTTTCTGTTATGAAAGAAGTGAAGATGCAATTACATTAGACGTGTCTGTAAATTTAAAGATTAATTTGACTCGAAAGTGTGAAAGCGTGTTGAAAATTCACAGAGAGAAAAAGAGAGTGAGTGAGTGAGAGAGAGAGGACCTTAATTTCTTAGTCAATCGCGAGAAAGTATGAAAGGCACAAGGGAAGAAAAGTAAAGAAGCGGTGTAACTCTTAAAAGCATAGGAAAAGAGAGAGAGGCAGAGGCAGCAATAACCGTGGCGTGGCGGCTCCAGAGCAACTTCCTCGTGAAGTAATGCAATAATTACTCGAGCGGAAGTAATAAAATTAATCTCCGCAGGCTTGTGCTTCCACTATATAAGCCCCTGCGGGATGGTACAGGTTGGTGCTGCCCTCTTATATATAAATCAAATACTGTTTAACTTTTAATAATTTGTCGAGGGTCGACCATACGCATAATTTACGCCCTTAAACTTCATCCTTAACCGCCTTCGAGACGAGAGAGAGAGAGAGAGAGAGAGAGAGAGAGAGAGAGAGAGAGAGAGAGAGAGAGAGAGAGAGGGCCCGCACCTAAACCATCACAATAGCGCGGAAATATTATCTTCTGTGTGTGTGTGTAATTTAAACAATATATTTTTTATATTTTCTTCCTCGATTTGAATAAAAGTCAGGACAAATTTTTTTTATTTATTTACTTTCATTTTTATCTGTTCGAATTTTTTTAGTTTGTTGATATTTTTTTCCTTTCTTAATTTTGTTTATCTTCAGTTTTCTGTTTATTTTTGACTAATACTTGTTTTTTATTTAATTCTTATTTCTTCAGTGAATACTTGTTTTCTATTGAATGCCTATTTCTTCAGTGAATACTTGATTTTTATTTAATTCTTATTTCTTCAGTGAATACTTGATTTTTATTTAATTCTCATTTCTTCAGTGAATACTTGTTTTTTATTAAATGGTTATTTCTTCCTAAAATACTTGTTTTTTATTGAATGCCTATTTCTTCAGTGAATACTTGATTTTTATTTAATTCTCATTTCTTCAGTGAATACTTGTTTTTTATAAAATGCTTATTTCTTCAGTGAATACATGTTTCTTATTTCATCACTGAATTTTTCTTTCATCTTGGAATACTTATTTCTTCATTGAATTCCATAAATTTAGGTTTACTTCATCACTGCATAGTAGCGAATGAAGAAATACTTTTTAATTTAGTGAAATAGTAATTTTTAATTTAGGAAATATTTATTTTTTTATGGAACGTTTATTTCTTTACTGAATGTTTATATCTTGCATATTTATCTCTTCTCGAAATACTTGGAATTCATCTTATTATTTCTTCATTGCTTTGTATTTAGTGAAAAAATAATTTTTAATTCTGCGAATATTTATTTTTTCATTAATTATTTCTACTTTGAAATTCCGGCAATAGTCACTATTTTCTTCACTGATTATCTTCTTCTTTCTTAAAATTTTTGCGTTGAATACACATTTTTTCATTAAATGATTATTATTTCTTCAACGAATAATTATTTCTTCATTGAAATTCTTTCTTAAAATTCTTGAATTGAATAAGAATTTCCTCGTTAAATACGTATTTCTTCAATAAATAATTATTTCTTCAGTGAATATTTAAATAAATTTAAATTCCTATAATGAAAAGTTATTTTTTAGTAAATATTTGTTTCTATATTGAATTCCTATTTCTTCCTTAAAATTATTCTATTAAATATGTATTTTTCTTCTAAATACTTCTTTCTTCACTGAATAAATATTTCTTCATTGGAATTTTTGTATTGAAAACGTATTTTTACTATTAATATTTATTATTTTACTAAAATTTTTAGTACTGAGACTTATTTCTTTACTTTCTTTACTAAATTGTTATTTCTTAAGTGAATAATTCTTTCATATTTCTTTAAAAACTGATTTCTTTACTAAATTTAATTAAATTTTATTAAATTTTTTAGTAAAAATAATAAAATATACTTCTTCTTCGGCCTTTAATTTTTTCTTAAAAAGCTTGTTTTCGAAACAAAAATTTCTTTGATTCTCTGAATAACAATTTAATTGCTTTTCTTATCTCTTAATTGAAAAAAAATATTTATTTGACTCAATTAACCGCTTTATCAATGAAATATTTACTTGAATCAAATAATTACTTCCTCATAGAGAAAGTATTTTTATTTGAGTCAATTAAATGATATTTGCTTCAAATACTGAAATTATTTGTTAGAATGTGATTTACTTGAATTGAATAAAAAATTTTTGAATCAAGTAAATATTTATTTGATAATATAGTCGAGTATTCGGTTATTTGAATAAAATACATTTTTTTTCAGTTTTCATATTTCCTCTTGCGATGGACATCTATAGTATTATTTTAAAAAATTGAAACTATTTCATTGCATAAATAATATCAAAAATAAATTATTATGTAAATATTTTTTTATTTCTAAATTAAAATTCTCCATACATCTTTTTCAAAAACTTTTCGAAAATTTTGTCAAAAGATATTTATTTTCTTTGTAAGAATTTGCAATTTTTTCCCTACGTATTTGAATTTATAAATTAATGAGTAAAATTATTTTCAAAATTCAATGAGTTTATAAATTAAAGAGTAAAATTTGTATAACATATAGCGAAATAACATAGACACGAGACATTAAAAAGTAAAAAAGTAAAAAAGAGAGGAAAAAGAAGAAGAAGAAAAGAAAGACACGAGAAAAATAGTGTTTGCGTGCTCGTGATTCATAATATTCAACGTTATAAGTTTGCATGTCTAGTCGCACTTTGCTACCCTTTTTTTGTTGCTTCCTCTTCACACCTTCGAGATGTGATGCTGAAATTTTATGAGTGCATGACACAAAATCTTGATGAATTTCTCTTTTCAATAGATTTGTAAAACTAAAAAAAAAAGGAAAGCAAAAGAGTAGAAAAACGAGGAACACGATATCATGCTCTGTATTATAAAAAATCTGTTTTTCATTTCGAAATTGAAAAAAAATTTTCGATATAAAATGTTTATGGAAAAATTCTTTTTACTGCATTTTATGACGATGAGAAATATATCAAAGAGAGAAGGGAAACTTAAAGTAATGTTCAAATATTACAGCTAGAACGGGAAATTTAATGGTAGAATTTAAATTTTGTCTGACTAAAATTAACTTATATCACTGAAACAATATTTGCGATGAATAATCTGTTTATATCTAAATATTTTCCTCTTTACTCACTGATTGCAAATTTCATAATTTAAAAAAAAATTTCATTTTGTCTGAATTACATTGACAATGACTATTTCTAATAATAAATGCAGAATAAATATAAAAATTACATTAATTTTAGAGAATTGAAAGTAGCAAAACTAAACGTTTACTACTAAAAGTAAAATAAAACGAATTTAAAAGTGTCTGACTTAAATCTATATTTAGTAATAATAAAATTGCATTCTACTAAAGTGATGTCTGACTGAAAATGGTTATTACTACTCAAAATAAGAAAATCGATTTAGGAAAGTCTGACTTAAAGTAACTTTTACTACTGAAAGAAAAATAAAATGCAGTTAAATTGTTGACTGAACGAAACGGAATTTTACTATTGAATCTAGAGGGAACAAATTTTCATTGCCTTACTATCACTGACTTTTACTACTTTTACTACTTCACTTTAACGCAAAAAATTTTCACTTCCGCTCAAAAAATTCTTACTTTTAAAGAAAAAAATTTTCAATTTCATCCAAAATATTTCCACCAAATAAATTTTCAATTTCATCCAAAATACTTTCACTTTCTATGAAAAAATTTTCACTTCCAATTTTATCCAAACAATTTTCACTTCTAAATGATTCTTAATTTCAATTTTGCCAATAAATTTTCACTTTCAATTTCTTACAAAATATTTTTACTTTCAATTTCACAAGAAATATTTTCACATTTAATCAAAAACTGTTTACTTTTAATTTCACACCACGTATTAATTAATAATTTAAAGTGAAATTTTTTTTGAGAAATTAAATGTAAAAGTTTTTTTGGTGAAATTGAGAGTGAAAATTTTTTTGGGTGAAATTGAAAGTAAACATTTTTTGAGTGAAAGTGAAATGTACGTGAACACATCCCTGGTCTGAAATTGACTTTTACTACTGAAAAAAATACACGTAATTAAATTCTTGTCTGTCTGAAATTGACCTTTACTACTGAAATTAAATAAAACACTGTTAGAAATGGCTGACATAAATCGATTTTTACTACTGAAAATAAAAATTTGTAAGTAAATTTACAAGAACTGTAAAAAGTCTGAACATCTTCAGTAAGACAAATAGTTTAATTTTAAATAATTTTAGTTTTCGTAGTAAAACTTTTTTTTTTCAACCGAATCATTTAATTTTCAAATAATTTCAAATTCAGTAGAGAAAAACATTTTTAGTCAGACAAAGCAATTTTATTTTAATTATTCTAGGTCCAGTAGTTTCAGTCATACAATTAATTTGGTTGTAAAATATTTTGCTTCCTCATAAAGGAAGCCTTTTTTTTTTGTAGTTAAACTCTAAGTTTAGACAGACAACAAATTTTATTTTTGCATAATTTTAATTTTTATTAAAAAAAATCATATTTAGTCAGTCGACGTAACTTTATTGTCAGTAACTATGGTTTCAGGAGTAAAAATTTGCAATAATTTTAAGTTTAAGTGTAAATAACATTTTTAGTCCAACAAGAGAATTTTATTTTCAATAATATTGTTTTTTCCCGAGTTACAGTAAATTGTCAAAAATTTAGTTCCAGTAGAGTAAACCATTTATAGTCAGACAAAGAAATTCTTTTTTCAGTAATTATTGTTTCAGGCATATAATTGTTAGAGAATTAGTTCAATTTTCAACAAATTTAGATAAAGAGGGAATAGATAATAAATTTCAATTTCAGTAGTATAAGTCAATGACAGAAAAAGTTCGTTTCTTAATATTTTGTTTATAGCAGTAGTTAACAGTTTCAGCAGGAACATTTTTTTAGGTAAAAAGAAGCAAAAAAACATATCACTAGTTATATAAAATTTTGAAAATTGTAAATATAGTTATTTACTAACGAAAGTCAATTTTTCGGAAAAATATTATTTTGAATTTGCAACATTAAATTAAAAAAAAATTTATTTGATTTAATTAAGGGTTCATACCACTTTGTCATCTTCAAAAAAGCAAAAATTTTTTTATTATGGATTTCGAAAGTAAAATATGTCAAAAATGTGGTGTAAAATTTTTAGAAAGATCCCAGCACTCAAAATATATTTTTTTCAATGCTATTTGAGCGCGAACACGCGGCTATGTAAGTATAAAACAAAAACTTTAAACGCGTTTTTCTCAAAACCACATTTTTCCATGCTGCGGGATGTTTTTCTCGGAAACTACTGGACCGATTCTCAAAATTTTTTTACGAAAATCTTCCTCACATGGGTGGGTATCGCCGGAACTAGAATTATTTAAAAATATTAATTTTTACTATTATTTTAAACCGAAAAACTGCAAAAAAAACTTTAATTTTCGAAAAAAATTTTTAATTTCCGCCATTTTGTTATTTTTGCATAAAAATTAAAAATTCTAGTTCGGGCGATAGGCACAGTTCTAGTGAAAATAAATCAATTTGAATTTTGTGTTTTAGATTTTTCTAATCTGAGAAATCAATCCCGCAGCTGGCATCGGTATTTTTAGCAGGTCTAAAATTATTGTTAAATTTTAAATAAACAAATAATATTTTTTAAATAAAATAAGTTTTTTTATACAGTTAAAGAGTGTATTTATTGAACTAAAAAAAATGTAGATTAATATAATCCATGGGAATCGTAAAAAAAATTCTAGAAAATAGCTTCATTTTCAAGCGTGTAAAGTGGTATGAACCCTTAACTCAAAATATTTTTAAAAAATATTTACTTGGTTCAACTAATTTTTATTTGGATCTAAAAAATATGTATTTGATTAAAATAACTTGAATTATTTGAATTACAATTGATTTAAAATGAAATAAATCTTAATTGGATTAAGTAAATAATTAAAATAAACTGATCAAATGATTATTTGACTTTTATTAAAAATTATTTTACTCAAATATTTGAGTTTTTGATACAAATAAAAATTTCTGAAAAAGTAAAAATTATTTTATTATTTATTGTAATAAATTTTTTATCAGTGTACAATATTGAGGCATTTTTTCTACAGATTCTGCAATTTTTTGTAAAAAATTTCTATATACGTAGAGAGTAGGAGCAATTAACAAATTTCCATTCTTCATATTTTTACAACATCCAACATAATTAATTTTCAAAAAGTAAATTTATCTTGTCAGGGATTAAATTTACTTTTCACAGCAAGTTGTTTTCATCGCACTGAATTCAATTGTTGATATATGAATGAAATGCAATACACATACACATTTCTCTAAACGAATCATGTCCCATGGTCACGCATTCGTTTGCAAAGTGAAAAGAATCTCGCGGGATTTGCGGTTGGGGTGGAAGAGAGGTCCTTTTTTTTATAATGAAAACTTGGTCGACGAAAGGGTATCTATATATGTATAAGGATGGTTATAGCGAGGAATCCTCTTCTATACGGTGGAGAAAAAAACAGAAGGGTTGGGGGTTTTGCAAAAAAAAAAAAAAAAAAGAGAAGAAAAAAGAAAGAAAGCAAGACATCAGGAATGGATGATGAAGAGAAAGAGAGATAGAAGGGGAAGACTCTCTCGCGATTAATGAGCGGTGTTTGTTGTTAATTGCTACCGCCATTAGGTTGGCATCTCCTCGGGTCTTTTCGTACCTACCAACTTCCCACCATTCCAAGTCCTCGAAAAGCAGAGAGAGCGCATGTTAATGATCGCCTGCCACAGCCTTTATCTTTTCCACCTCATTTGCGCGCCCATGAGTGGGCCTGAGGGTTGCAGCTCGATTCCAAAAGGGGGTTGCTGCTTTTTGCGTGTGCGCAACTTGCATTTTCCTTCCTTTAGACCAAAGTTCAGCTGTATGAATTTCTTTCTACTCTTCTTTCTACACTTCTCTTTACTCTTCTCTTTACTCTTTTTTTCTCCTTTCTTTTCTATCTTCTTTTTCTTCTTTTCTCTTTCTTTTCCTCTTTCTCTATATTTCTCTTTTATCCTTCTATCTATTTTCCTTTTTTCTTTCCTTTTTTCTTCTTTTTGCTTTATTCTTTCTTTTATTCACTAACAACAATTCGCGCGCGGCTAACTTCTTACTTACTTTTGTAAATAAAACTAGCAACAATTAGCTGACTTCTCGCTCTCTTTTTCAAATAAAATTAGCAATTTTAAAAATAATAGAATGTAAAAATTTTTAATTCAAATTTTTTTTTATAAAAATAAAATATGAATTGGAATATATAGTTTTAATATTATTATAATCATAATAATCATTATATATTCTGACATATAGGGAATTCAGGGGAAAGTCAGGAATTTTTATTAAAAGTAATAAAACAATTAACTTTTTAGAATTCATAAGAAAATTCTGAATTTTTCTGTCTTTTTTGTTTGACTCATAAACTAAAATTACGACGAATTCTATTACAAAGCCTTCAATTTTTTCAATTTCTGACAAAAATTTATTTTCAAATAACTTAAATCTTGAACAACTATCAGAAAATAAATAAATTATTTAATGAATAATTTTACTTAAATATTTCAAAATTAATTCAATTTTAAAAGAGTTGCGTTTACAATTTTCATAAATAAATGAACTTCAAACGATTTGACTTTGAAATTTTATAATTAGTTGAATTTGTCAATATGTATTTAATTAATTCTTAAAAACAATCGATTTATAGAAGAATTTTAGTTAAAAACACTAAAAAAAAATTGAATTTTGAAGAAGTTACAAATGATTGCAGAAATTCAATTATTTTGAAAAGTAATAAAATTCTTATCACAAAATTCAATTATGTTCAAAATTTACAAAAAAATTTCGACAAAATCCCAATTATCTTTATAAATAAAAAAATTCTTCTTCAAAATTAAATTAATTTCAAAAATTTTAATGAAATTCTTGGCAAAATTTGAATTTCTTTCAATATCTATTATTTTAATAAAATTATCCAAAAGAATTAAATTATTTAAAACCAATTTTAATAAAATTGTACGCAAACATTTAATTATTTTTATAAATAATAAAAATTTCACAGGAATTCAAATATTTACAAATTTTCTATAATTTTCTTATCAGTAATTCAATTTTTTTTAGAAATAATAAATCTCATCGCAGAATTTCAATTATTTTTAATACAATTTTAATCAAATTCCTTCAGAAATGTAACTATTCTTAAAAATTTTATTAAAATTCGTCAAGAGAATTCAATTTATTATTTAAAAATTTGGTAATAAAATTCTTTTTAAGAATTAAATTTTAAGAAACATTTAATTATTCAATAAATAATTTACTTTTGTATTTAAATAATTGAATTCGCGTAGAATTTTCCAAAAAAATTGATTTGAAAATGAATTTTAGTTTAAATTTTTAGATAATAATATAAAAATAATTTTTGAGAAGTTACAGTAACAATATTCTTATAATATAAAATAATGATTTTAATACGAATTCTAATACGAATTTTCAAAAAATTTTAATAATTAAAATTCTTCTAAATTTAGTTAAATTTTTTAAATTAAAAATAATAGATTTAAAGAAGAATTTTAGTTTAAAAAAAATTTAATTTTAGAAAATTGACAAATGACTGCAGAAATTTAATTATTTTCAAAAGTAATAAAATTTTTGGCATGAGAAATTCAATTATTTTTAAAATATTTTAATAAAATTCTTGGCAAAATATCAATTATTTTCAAAAGTTTTCCTCAATTCAGTGATTTTTAATATCGACTATTTTAATAAAATTTTCTTTGCAAACATTTAATTATTTTCATAAATAATAGAAATTTCACAGGAATTCAATTATTTACAAATTTTTTTTATAAATTTCTTGTCAGTAATTCAATTATTTTCTTAAATAATAAAACTCATCTTAGAATTTCAATTATTTTTAATATTATTTTAATCAAATGCCTCGAAAAATGTAACAGTTCTGAAAAATTTTATTAAAAATCGCCAAAAAAATGCAATTATTTAAAAATTTGAAAAGCTTTCAAATTAAAATCTTTGAAAATTTTAATTTTTCATACTTTTAACTGACAATTTTGTAAAATTAATTTTTTTGATAAAGTTTAATTGCATTTTTTTTGGTAATTCTTTGAAGTTTTTATTTTTTATTAATTATTTTTCTTAAAATTTAATTGTAAACAAATAGATTTCAAAGTTCTCGAAGAACTTTTTTAAAAATGATTAAAAATAATTGATTTAGAGAAGAATTTTAGTTAAAAATTCTAGACAATAATAATTGAATTGAAACGAAAAAAATAATTATTTTCTTTCTCGGTCATCATCAATTATTATTCGAGTGATCGATATCTTCAAGTTTTAATTATTAATTATTAATTATTAATTTGATTAAATTGAGTAGAAAGATTTGTAATCACTTTCAAAAAGAGAATCTTATTTTAAGATTTAAAAAAAAGTATTATTTTTTAAGGAGTAAATTAATTTTGAATTTTGATATTATCAGATTAAATACGACACTCGTATGAGATAATTATAGAATTCATTTGACACTTCGAATTCGGACTTTAAATTATTTATCAATTTTATAATTTAAATTTAAAAATTTCGTACCTTTATTAAAATGGAACACGTGGGTTCAGTATATATACCATATACTAACTAGAATGCATAATTTAAAAAAAACTCGTGCGAGAGACTCGCCCACACGTAACGCCCACCAAAAATGCACTGGATCCAAACACACATAACGTTGGCGTTACCTGGTGTTAACTTCAGTGTTAAGTGGTTCGTCAATTGATATCTCGACATAAGCTGCCTCTGAAGGATTTTTTCTTTTTTCTCCACGCTTTTAAAATCGCGCCGGACTTACAGTAGCTCTTAAAGGTAAAATTTACGAGAGGAAAATATTTATTTTCAGTTTCGTTATTATTGTTATTTTCTTTTTTTGGAACTGCACATAACCATCGCAGAAGGATTATTCGCTAATGCCATAAATTTTAGACGATTTTTTACACAATGAAAAAAAATCAGATAGAAAAAAATTGAGTCACGAATAAGCAATAATACTGTCAATTTAATTATTTTTCTGACCTGTAGAAATGGTTTTTGAATCTCGTTTTCAAGTTAAAAATGTAAATAAAATTCTAAAATTTTAAATTCATGTCTGACTAAAACTGTCTTTTGCTACTGAAACTAAAATGACTTGAAATCAAACGTGTTTGTCTGACTAAAACCATCTTTTGCTACTGAATATGCAAATTAAACAAAATTATTAATTTTGTCTGACTGAAACTGACTTTTGCTACTTTAGCAAAAAATACACGAAATTTGTCTATAATATGTGTCTGACTGAATAGACATTTACTACTGAAAGTGAAATTAATCCAGAAATTAACTTCTGCTATTGAAAAGAAAACAATTAAAATTTGAATTATTCTATCTGGCTAAAATTAGGTTTTACTACTGAAAGTAATTTTTGATATTTTGCTCATTGTCTGACAAAAATTTGCTTCTTCTACTAAAAGTAAACTTATTTAAAATTAAATTATTTTGTCATTTCAACTAATTCAAAAAAATTAGTTTGATTTATTCAGACAGTTAGTTTAAAACTAAATAATTTTAATTTCAGTAGTAAAACTCCAGTTTAGTCAGACAAACCATTTAGTTATAAATAATTTTAGTTTCAAGAAGAGAAATTTATTTGTAGTCAGACAATTCACTTTTATGATACCTAATTTTAATTTTATTCGAACTATCAGAACTAATTGTCTGATTAAAAAATTCTTCGTCTACTAAAACAAACATTATTTAAAATTAAATTATTTTTCTTCGACTAAAAATTCTGCTTTTTTCCACTGAAACTAAAATTGCAAGAAGTTAAATTTCTACGTCTGTCTAAAACTGACTTTTACTACTGAAACTAAATCTATTGAAAGTAAAATAGCTTTTTTTTGAATAAAAATGGTTTCTTTCTACTACAATAAAAATTGTTAGCAATTGAATCGATTGTCTGATTAATACTGACATTAACCACTGAAACTATGTTTATTAAAAATTAAATTATTATTCAGCCTAAGTACTAAGATTTTGGACTCGATTATTAAAATAGGTCTCTTTCTTTATCAAGAAGGGCTTTTTCATTAAAAAAGTGCTTTTCTCTATAAACGAAGCAGTACTTAGAAATTTTTTAGAATTTAACTCAGACTTAGAAAAAATTTGTTTCCTGAAAAGGACGCTTGTCTAAATTTTATTGAAACTAGAACGATTTAAAATTAAATTGCTTTGTCTGACTAAAATTGGACTCTACTACTGAAACTAAAATTACTAGAAATTAAATTCTGCAAAATAAAAACTAGAAACTAAATTCAATTCTGTTCTCTAAATCTAAATCAAGTAAAATCTTAACTGATTTAAATCAGTGACTAACATTTTACTACCAATTCAGTAGAAAATTTTTAAGAAAATTTTTTTTAACGATGAATCAGTAAATTCCACTAATTTATAATTTTACTATTAGCATTTAAATATAGGAAAAAAATTCTTATCTTAAATTTTGTTTATTTTTATAATAATAGAAATAATAATAATAATAATAAATTAATAACAAAAATAGTATCAAAAAAGTATTGAGTAATTCATATAAAAATAAAATACGAGGAGTGATGATTTTAATAAGAAGGGTTTAATAACCATGCTCTCGAGTAAGATTCCAGTTGAATCACTTAAAAAAGAAAGACGTCATGCGGATATGAGCGCATATGACCATATATTTCAGACCAATAAATGCATGAGCGAGCGTAAACGTTAATACATATGTACATGTGGGGTTAGAGGGAGGGGAGAGGGAGAGGGGGAGGACAGAGATCAAAACTGTGCGCCTCGCTGGAGAAGCCTGCAAACAAGGGTGTTTTAGAATTTAGGGGTAGCAAACGACCAGACGGCTATATATGTATAACACCACCCTCCGCAAGCAATCCAACCGCTCTCATGGTTCCCCGCATTTTCATCCTCAAGAGGAATTCGGTCTCAAATTAAAACATCTCACGTCAACCTCAAATGAAATCTCTCTCGACTTCTTCAATATTTTCTCTTTCCATTCCAATACACATTTTTTTTCTGCGATTTCATTTCATTTATTATATTAAATTCATTGGATCAAGGAAAAATAATATTATTCCCTCTATAAGTGTATGGGATATTATTTTTTTTATTGGAATTTCTATAAACTTTGGAAATATTTATCTTTTTTTGTTAATTTTTTTATTTTGCTTTCAGGTTTTTTTTTATTGGTTTTATTTTTGATTTTGGGTATTGTGGATATTCTGCTTTTTATCATCGCAATTTTTTGTTTTTGCATATTAGTAGTTACAGTTAATTTTAGTCAGACATATATTGAATCTTTCTTCATGAAACAAATTTTTTATGAGTCAAAGATAAATTTTAAATAGTTTCTGAGTACTGTTTCGTTTCAAAAAAGTTGTTTTTTAAAAAAAAAAACCCCCCTAATTTTATAATCAAGTTTCTACTTTAAGAAATAATTTAATTTTTCCTTATTTTAGTGTCAGTGGCAATTGAAATTATTAGTCAGGCAAATATGTAATTTTGGTTGCAATAAAACTTCAGTTATAGTAAAAAAAAATCTGTTTCAATCTGAGAACTGGATTCAATTATATAAAATTTCGGTCTGAGTAGAAAAAAAATTTTTATCTGACAAAGAAATTTAAATCGAAATAATTTTAGTTTCAGTAGAAAAAAAAGAATTTTTAGTCAGCCAATTGAATTTAACATTTAAGAATTTTTAATTCTTATGTTTTAATTTTTAGTTTCAGTAGAACAAGTCAGTTTCAGACAGACATAGAAATTTAACTTTGTGAAAATTTTGTTTCAGTGAAAAAAAGCAGAATTTTTAGTCGAAGAAAAATAATTTCAGTTTAAGGGGGCAGTCTGGGTCTTTTGCACGTATTTTGAAGAATTTTTTTTTCGAAGTGAAATTTATTTAAACATTTTAAAATTTTTACATATTATTACACATATACTAATTAAAAAAATTTTTTTATATATTTTTTGTTGTTAATAGCGAAGAAATGGCGACTAAAAAAAAAAATCTCGAAAATCTTGTTGACATGATATCTTCAGTCAGAACAGACGAAATAAAAAAATTCAAACGGATTTATTAAAATATAGCTAAGTGGTTACAGCCTAAACTAAAATCATAATTTTTAAATAATTTTTAACCTGTTTTTTAAACAATTTTAGTTGCAAAAGAAGGGTTAAAAAAGTAAAAAGTCCGACATTTTGTTATTTTTCAATGAAAATTTGTTATTTTAGTTCCGGCTGTAAGCACTTACCTATATTTTAATAATCCGTTTGAATTTTTTGATTCCGTCTGTTCTGACTGAAGATATCATGTCAACCAAATTTTCAAGAATTTTTTTTCAAGTCGACATTTCTTCGCTATTAACAACAAAAAATATATTAAAAAAATTTTTTTATTTAGTTTAATATATATATGTGTAATAATATGTAAAAATTTTTAAATGTTTAAATAAATTTCACTATAAAAAGAAATTCTTCAAAATACGTGCAAAAGATCCAGACTGCCCCCTTAAATATAATGTTTGTTTTAGTAGAAGAAGAAATTTTTCATTCGACAATTAGTTCTGATAGTTCGAATAAAATGAAAATTAGGTATCATAAAAGTGAATTGTCTGACTACAAATAAATTTCTCTTCTTAAAACTAAAATTATTTATAACTAAATGGTTTGTCTGACTAAACTGGAGTTTTACTACTGAAATTAAAATTCTTTAGTTTTAAACTAATTGTTTGAATAAATCAAACACTAATTCTTTGAATCAATCAAACTGACAAAATAATTTAATTGTAAATAATAATAATAATTTTACTTTTAGTAGAAGAAGACAATTTTTGTCAGACAATCAGCAAAATATCCAAAATTACTTTCAGTAGTGAAGCCTAATTTTAGCCAGATAGAATAATTCAAATTTTAATTGTTTTCTTTTCAATAGCAGAAGTTAATTTCTGGATTAATTACACTTTCAGTAGTAAAAGTCTGTTTAGTCAGACACATATACAGAAATTTCGTGTCTTTTTTGCTAAAGTAGCAAAAGTCAGTTTCAATCAGACAAAATTAATAATTTTGTTTAATTTTCATATTAAGTAGTAAAAGATAGTTTTAGCTATCCAAACCCGTTCTACTTCAAGTCTTTTTGGTTTCAATTTTAAATATTTGAGAGTCTCATAATTTTTTTCTATCTGATTTTTTTTTCATTCTGTAAAAAATCGTTTAAAATTTATGTCATTATCACATATAATTCAAATTTCAATCCTTTTCGTATCAATAGTGGAAATTAATTTCTGGATTAATATCACTTTTAGTGGTAAAAGACTGTTTAGTCAGACAAAAACAATAATTTTGTTCAATTTGCATATTCAGTAGAAAAAGACAGAGTTTTATTCAGGCAAAAATGTTTGATTTCAAGTCATTTTAGTTTCAGTAGCGAAAGACAGTTTAAGTCAGACAAACTTTTAGAAATAAAAAAACAATTTTGTCAACATCTCTAAATTACAAAATAACAAAAATTTTTCTTTCAACAATGTATGTATAATTGGAAAATTTTTCCACTAGGAAAAGAGAAGAGAGGGAAAAATTCTTTTTTTAATAACTAGAGCAAAAATAAAATTTTTTCGTTTTAAATTTGAATTAAATTGAATTACAAAAGAATGTTATGTGGCGTATTTTTTACTAAAGTAGAAAAGGTCAGTTTTAGTCAGACAAAATTAATAATTTTCTTACTATTTTGTAACTATTTTCAGTTGTTCCACTCCAATAAACTGGAATATTAGTCAATTAAATATAATTTGATTTGGATAAATTTCTACAATATTGCATGAATAACGATCGCTATTTAGAGAATTGTTTAAGGGCAGTTATTGGTCCATCTATGTAGGCAGTCGAGTAACATAGTGGCACTTCTGTTGCACGACGAGGAGAGCCAGCGGGACCACGAATTCTCAACCAGCTGGTTGGGAGCCAGGGGTAACATTGTAATTTCAGATAAGCGTCTCCCAGGAGATACGCATTGTGTCAAAACCCCTTAGTGTACGTGTAAGTGCGTCTATGTTACTACATTACACGAATATGTCACAGGATGTTCACTCACACTGACAACCATGTACAACATCGAAATCATTCCCACATGCACGTTCATTACGCTCCGCGAATCGACATTATCACACACTAAATATTCTGAAATTGCTCAAAAAGATATTAAATTTCAAGATGTACTTTTTGCAACTAAATGTAAACAGATTTAGATCTGAATGAATATAGTGACGAAATAAAATCTATAACTTTAAAAAAATAATTAATGGAATAATTCTAGTTTTCAGTAGAAAAAGTAAATTGTAGTTAGCCAATGCAAGTGCAGTGGCTAAATAAAATTTAATTTTTAAATTCTGGTTTCAGTGGAAAAGACCATTTTCAGTCAGACAAAACACTTTAGTTTTTTTGCAAATTTAATTTTAACAGTAAATGTCCCTGTTAATTAGGTAACTAAAATTTATTTTCGGTCATTGTAGTACCAGTGCAATTTCTTTAACTGATAACTTACTGATAAGTTACTGTAACTGATGTCTGACTAAAAATCGATTTTTCTACTGAAACTGAAATTATTCAAAATTAAATTACTTTAGCGGATTAAAAACAAGTTTTATTGTTATATTAAATATATTGTTATATTAAATTAACAATTAAATACAATATATTATTATATTTTTATACTTAATTTTTATTAACTAATTAAATTAAAGTTTCATATTGAAATTATTGTCTGACTAAAAATGTCTTCAGCCACTAAAACTAATAAATTATTCAGTCAGACTATTAAATTTAAATAAATAATTTTATTTTCAGTAATAAAATTCCAGTTTAGTCATGTTTTGTAATAATTGAAAAGTTATAAAATCATTATTTTATATTATATGAATATTGTTACTGTAATTTATTCAAAAATTAGGTAGGTATATTCATTATTTCGATTTAATTATTAATTTCTAGAATTTTTGACTAAAATTCCTCTTTAAATCAATTTTTTTTTCAAAAAAAATTTCATTAAACTTTTTCAAAAAAATTAATTCTACAGAATTCTTAGTAAATAAAGTATGAAACATTCAAATTTTCAAAGATTTTAATTTAAAACCTTTTCAAAATTCAATATTTATTAGAAAATTCTTTAAGAATTCAGTTATTTATATACAAAAATAAATTTTTTATTAAATAATTGAATGTTTCTTAAAATTGAATTCTTAAAATTGAATTGAATTGACAAATTTTTAATAAAATTTTTAAGAATAATTTCATCCTTCGAAAAATTTCATTACTTATTAAAATAATTTAATTATTGCGAAGAAATTTATTTTAAAAAACTTGTAAATAAGTGAACTCCTGTGATATTCTTATTATTTATGAAAATAATTAAACGTTTGCTTAGAATTTTATTAAAATTTTTTTTAAATAATTGAATTCTTTTGGGAAATTTTATTAAATTAGTAGATATTAGAAATCATTGAATTGAGTAAAGTTTTTAAAAATAATTGAAATTTTACCAAGAATTTTATTAACATTTTTGAAAATAATTGAATTTTGAAGAAGAATTTTATTATTTATAAAGATATTTGAAATTGTGCCGAGAATTTTTGTAAATTTTTGAATATAATTGAATTTCTGAGAATTCATAAGAAAATTCTAAATTTTCGTGTCTTTTTTGTTTGACTCATCAACGATAAAATTACCACGAATTCTAATACAAAACCTTTAATTTTTGCAATTTTTGACAAACAAATTTTTTTCAAATAACTAAAATCTTGAACAACTATCAGAAAATAAGTAAATTATTTAATGAATAATTTTAGTCAAATATTTCAAAATTAATTCAATTTTAAAAGGGTTACGTTCACAATTTTCATAAATAAATAAATAATTGAACTTCAAACGGTTTCAATTTGGAATTTTATAAAATTTCAATGTTGAATGAATTTAATTAGAAATTTTAATAAAAAATTTTGAAAAATTTTAATAATTCAAGATCTTAGAAAATTAGTTAAATTTGTCAATATATATTTAATTAATTTTTAAAATTAATGGATTTATAGAAGAATTTTAGTTAAAAACACTAAAAAAATGAATTTTGAAGAAGTTACAAATGATGATTGCAGAAATTCAATTATTTTTACAGTAGGTAATAAAATTCTTACCACAAAATTCAATTATGTTCAAAATTTACAAAAAAAATCTCGACAAAATCCCAATTATTATCTTTATAAAAAAAAATTCTTCAAAATTTAATTATTTTCAAAAATTTTAATAAAATTCTTGTCAAAATTTCGATTATTTTCAAAAATTTTTCTCTTTTCAATGATTTTCAATATTTACTATTTTAAAAAAATGGTACGCAAACATTTAATTATTTTCATAAATAATAAAAATTTCACAGGAATTTAAATATTTACAAATTTCTTAAAAGTTTCTTCTCAATAATTCAATTATTTTTAGAAATAATAAAACTCATAGCAAAATTTCAATTATTTTTAATACATTTTTAATCAAATTCCTTAAAAAATGTAACTATTCTAAAAAATTTTATTAAAATTTGTCAAAAGAATTCAATTCTTTCAAAAATTTATTAATAAAATTCTTTATGAGAATTAAATTTTAAGAATCGTTCAATTATTGAATAAGAATAACAAAATACTTTTGTATTTAAATAATTGCATTCTCGTAGAGTTTTCTAATAAAAATTCATTTCAAAATTAATTTTAGTTTAAATTTTAGATAAATAATAGAATATGAAAATAATTTTTGAGAAGTTACAGTATCAATATTCTTATAATATACACTGAAAAAAAAATTTAATTGATTCAAATAATCGATTAATTGACTATTATTAATTAAATATTTAATTAAATCAAATAATATTTATTGGAGTCAATTAAATGGTATTTGCTTCAAGTACTAAAATTGTTGGTTCAAATACCATTTAATTAACTTCGATATAAATATTATTTGATTCAATTAAATATTTAATTGATAATAGTCAATTAATCGGTTATTTGAATCAATTAATTTTTTTTTCAGTGTAGAATAATTATTTTAATACTCGATATAATTCCTATGGAAAAATAATAATAATTAAAAAAGAAATTATTGTTTTCGTAAATAAATTTAATACAGAATATTGTTTTCAATAAAATGTTTTCCCTTGTTTTCTAAAAATTCAAAAATTTTCAGTTTCATTTTCAATAAAATTTTGTAATTGTCAAATAAAAATTATGCATAAAATGGGTATATATCCTATACTTCTAAATCAACATTTTTTAACAATTAACAATTTTCTAGTATTTTTTTTAAAATAAAAAGGAGAATAATTTGCATAATAATTTAGATCAGTCAAAGGAAATTTGTTATAGAAAAAGCATAACTTTTTATTGGTGAAAGATGTGGAAGTCAATTTTTTTTTAAATTGTCTATAAAAAAATACTCTTTCCACTAAAAAAAATTTGAAAGAAAATTTCTTTTCGATACTTTCTGATATTAAAGAAAACGTAGGTATTTTATTTTTAATTTTTGAAAAAACTCCACTTTTATTTCGGTTAATTATTTTGTGGTGGTTGTACTTACCTCTAAGTGCTCTGTGAATATAAACTTAAAATATAAATGTTTAAATTTATATTATATATTAATTGATAAAATATAAATTAAGAATATAAATTTGAATGAATAAAAGTATAAATGTTTAAATTTATATTATAAATTAATTAATAAAATATAAATTTAGAATATAAATCGCAATGAATAAAAGTATAAATGTTTAAATTGATGTTATAAATTAAATTGATAAAATATAAACACTCTCAAAAGCCTAACCAGTATTAAAATTCACTGTATTAGCGACTTAGCGTGAAAAGGGTGCGAGAGTAGAAAATGAATATAGAATAAAAGAATTTTGTTAAAAATTGGTGAATGTCTATTCTGCATAGGTGGAATATGCGAGAGTCGAGAGTTGTTGTGTGTGGAGAAAAAGGAAAGAAGGCGCAGGCACATCGAGAGCACGCGACTGGTTTGCGTGATAGGTGCTATCAGAGTTGGCCAACTGCTCGCCGCGCGGGGCCAATGACTATTGGAAGAAGAAGCAAATTTGCATTTCAAACTCATCGGCACCTCTCGTCGCTGTTTCACAAAGTGCACTCGATTGAAATACATGATCGCAGGCGCATAGGCTTCACTTTCGGCCCCTTTTTCATTCATAAAAAAATACAAATAGGGGAAAATAAAATAAAATTACATATACGTATATTTAAGCATTGCGTGTTTGAGTTTATTCTAAATCTCGCACTCTTCTTCTTCTTCTTCTTCTTCTTATATATATTATTCTAGAAGAGAGAGAATTTATAAACGGCTCTTCTAAATTACAACGTTGGTGGTAGGAATTTAAACAGGCGGCATTTGAAACGCACGTGTGTGCTTGTCCCGACAATTGCCTCGTTTAAATGGTGTCTCATTTCTATTTTTTTCATTTTCATTTCTTTTTTCTCCTATTGGCTTTTAAAGGAAAGGGGGGCAAGATTCTTTTTATACAACGCATTTACATATATTTTTTCTTTCAAAAGTTTCGTTTTTGGTAAAATTAGCGTTTCAAATTTTAATAAACAGGTGCTTACAGGTGTTGGAATAAGTGTTAAGCGAGAAATCACAGACCCCGAAAGAGAGAGACTATTCTTCTTATGCGCACGTAAAATTATTGATTCAATTTCTTCTAATTATTTAAATTTTTGATTTATTTTTTAAAATTCGAACGTTTTATTTTAATATGGTAAATGAAAATGAAAACGATTTTCTAAAATACATTAAAATTTTTTTTTCTTGCTGTTACACCTTAATGTCTTAGTGAAAAATTTTAAAAATTGCTCTCAAACCATTATTTTGTCTGGCTAAAAACGGCTGTTACTACTTAAACTAAAAGCAATTGAAATTAATTAATTAATTTTAATTAATTTTAATTTTAATTAATTAATTAATTAATTAATTAATATACTTTATCAAACTAAAACTAAAATTTGTTAACACTTGAATTTCTCTGTCTGACTAGAAATGTATTTTTCTACTAAAACTAAAACCTGGAATATTTTTATGAAACTGTTTATTTAATTAATTCGAAAATTGAATACATTGTCTCAATAGAATAGATTTTTGCTACTAAAATTGCAAAAACTAAAATTACAATTTGTTTTCGAAAATAATGTCAACTGATGTACATTATAATAAACAATTATTATCGTTTTTTTTATTTCTCTCGAATATATTCTGAATAAGGAAAAAAATATCTGAAAGTTTTCTATAGCATAAATTTTTTCTAAGACTTTTCTATGAAATTACCATTTTTTCGAAAATTGAACAAAATTTTCTGACTTAAAAGAGCTGCAATTAAGAGAGAAATTAAATCTTATTCCTGAAATTATAATATTGATGAAGTAAATTATTAGTATAGTTATAAATAGTTTAATGAATTATTATTTAATATTGATTAATAGAAGTAATTTAATAAAATTAATTTATAGAAATTATTGTTTGTTTTCATTTATTATTTTTTTTCTATAATAATTGTAATTAATGAAGAATTTAATATTCTTTTTGTTTCAGGTAAGTTAAACAACATGTGTTTCCTACAGAGTTTATTTCGTAAGTAAATATGTATTTATTGTAATTTTGAAATTTATGACTGTCTACGCTATAATAAAAATTTTTTTTTTACTTAATTTGAAAAAATCTGTTTATAAAAATTAAAATCCTAAAATTAAAATTAATTTCAAAATTAATTGAATTTTAAAAAAGTTGCGTTTACAATTTACAAATTTTAAAAAATTCTCGTCAAAATTTAAATTATCTTTATAAATAATAAAATTCTTCTCCAAAATTAAATTATTTTCAAGAATTTTAATAATATTCTACACAAATATTTAATTATTTTCATAAATAATAAAATTATTCTTTAGAATTCAATTATTTTCATAAACAATAAGAATTTCAATTATTTTTAATACAATTTTAATCGAAAAGCTCGAAAACCGGAATTATTCCTAAACATTTTATTCAAATTCGTCGAAAGAATTCAATTAGGTATTTAAAAATTTGTTGATAAAATTGTTTATGAGAATTCAATTTTAAGAAACGTTCAATTATTAAATAAATTATTTATTTATTATAAAAATCATTGAATTGAAATGATAAAAATAATTTTAAAGATAATTCTTCTCAAGAATTCAATTATTTTTATATAAATACTAACATTCTTTGGAAGAATTCAATTATTTTTATATGAAGACTAACATTCTCTGGAAGAATTCAATTATTTTTATAAATAGTATAATTTTTTTTAACCTTTAAAGTGCTATGTGCCGAAAAATCACGCTCAGTGCTACCCCCGGTCTGTCAGACCGCTATTCCCTTTTTTTCGGTTTTTTAGTAATTTATAATTTTCTAAAGACAACTATTGTAAATATTTTTCACTTTTTAACAAAAAAAAGTCATTTCTACATTAATTTGATTCAATTTTTTTTATTTTTTCATATTTTACAATACAAAATTTAAAGAAAAAAAATTTTTGAAAAAGTTGTCACTTAACAGATTTTTATAAAATATGAAGCTACTGAAAAGCTCAAGTTCGTATCTTACTTTGAAAAAAAGTTACAAGCAAAGAAAATTTTTATAGCGGTCTGTCAGACCGGCATAGCACTTTAAAGGTTAAAAATCCAATTATTTTTAACAAGATTCTAATTGAATTTCTCTAAAAAATTCAATTATTTTCTACAATTTGAATAAATCCTTATAAACAATTCAATTATTTCTTTAAATAGTAAAATCTTTGCAAAAATTCAATTATCTTCAATACAATTTCGCGAAAGAATAAAATTTTTTTCTTAATTCGTTATAAAAGTTTTCAAAAGAATTATTCAATTATTTTCTAAAATTTTAATAAATCCTTTGAAACAATTCAATGATTTTTATAAATAGTAAAAACTTTGCAAAAATTCAATTATTTTCAAAACAATTTTAATTAAATTCCTAGGAAGAATTCAGTTTTTAAACAATTTTTTAATATATTTCGAAAAAATTCAATTATTTTCTAAAATCTAAATAAATCTTTTAAAACAATTCAATTATTTTTAAAGATAGTAAAATTCTTTTCAAGAATTAAATTATTTTTATAAATAGTAATATTCTTTGCAGGAAATCAATTATTTTCAAAATAATTTTAATTTAACTCCTCGAAAGAAATTAAATATTTTTAAATAATTCCATAAAATTCAATTATTTTCCAAGAATTTTAATAAATTCTTCGAAACAATTTAAATATTTTTATAAATACTTTAGTATTTATATTAAATTAATTTTAATCCAATTCAAATAAAATAGCACGAAATAATTTATTTACTTTGAAAAATTTTACATAAAATTTACATTATTTTTGTAAATAGTAAAATTCTTCGCAATAGTTCAATTATTTTTATAAATTGAAAAATTCTTTGTAGAAATTCAATTATTCTCTTCAAATTTTTTTGATACGATTCCTTGAAAAAATTCAATGATTAATATTTAATGATTAATAATAAAAATACTATTAATTTATAATTAATCCATATTAATTTAATGATTAATATTTACATTAATTTTAAAACTGGAAATATTTAAAAAGAAATTTTTTTAAAAATGTTAAGAAACAAAAAAGCAATCAATGAATTTCAAAAAAATTTGCATTAGAATTTTTAGAAAATCTTAATTCCTGTGGAAAAATAATATTTTTGAATAATTTTACAATCAGTTTGCTTTATTCTATCGAATTCTGAAAAAAATAGAAAATTCTCTTAATCTTCTCGAGATTATATAATTTCTATTTTTTTTATTTGCAAATAAAAAAAAGTTGACAATAGTTTAAAATACATGTCAGCTAAAAAATACTATATATGAAATTTCTAAAATTATGTAACTTTGTTGAAAAATATATATAGTAATTTGAGCGAAAATTGAGAAGATTGAGGCAGACTGGACAAATAAGAAAGGAATGATGACGACAAGCCATTGGAAACTATTTATGAGATTGGGTAATAACGGTCTTATAAACGATAAACTCGCATTCGTTCCTCCTGCATCCTTCCCTATTGTACTTTTGTTCACAGGGATGACTTGTTACAATAGCGGATTTTAATTTTGGAATATTGCCGGTACTATTAATAATCCTTTGCCATGAGGGATATAGGAATAAAAAAAGAAAGAAATTTTTCGGAAAAATTTTTCCTCAAATTCCGTTTTACTATTTTTTATTTATTCGCACTTATATTTTGTATTACACAAAATCTAGATAAACAAAAAGTAGAAATATTAAAACTACGAACAAATATATTTTATTAATTTATTTTTTTAAATAAATAACTATTTTATCATATTTTTTTATTATATTATTTATTATTTATTTTAATAAATAATTTTTAAAAGAAATTGTAAAAAGTTGTAAATAAAAAAAAACATTTTTTTTTATGTTGAATAAAAAAAAATTGAAAATTGTTGAAAAAAATGAAGCATTAGTAAGCGGATGAAACCCTTTTGAAAAAAAAATAACTGTAATAATGTTTCGAGCTTTTTATTTCTTTCTTGAAAAAAATAATTGCGAATCGAATGAAAGAAGAAAAAAAAAATTTCTCTGACGATAATACACACGAGCAACAAAAGTGTCACGTTTCAAATACACGTCTCTTGCCACGTTTTACGTAATCACACACGTAAAAATGTCTCCAATCGATCCAAGCACGTAACGGTCGTCGTGAATTGTTCAACGATTTTTTCAGAAAACAGTTTTTTATGTCATTACCTTACTTTTTTTTTATTTACAATACAAACACAATAGAATGCCACACACTGAAATAAAAATAGGTATACATTTTGTATAATTCTCTTTTTCAAGAAAAAAAAATAAATAAAAAAAATTGATACGCTATTTAAATATTTTTATATTTTTTAGTCAAAAAAATTAGGCTAAAGACAACGTTAAAGAATTAATTAATAATTATATTATGTCCCTTATATAAAAAATAACAGTTTTTGCGTATATAAAAGAAATAGAAAATTTTTTTTCCGGGTGGGAAGATCATTTTTTTTCTTTTGATTTTTAATCTAAGGGATTTCCGCATAATGTCTATTTCGGAGGACCATTTTTTTTCTTTCTTTATTTTCTTTTTCTTTTTTTTTTTTTTTTAGAAGGATCGTTAAAGTTGGGGTTGAGTGAAAATCACGTCGCTCCCTAAACCGCCGACTGGTTAAACGGGGGTTTTTGGTGCGGTGATATCTCTAAACGAGCCCCTTTTCTAGATCCTCCCTCGTGACCACAGATTGAAATTCTTAGCCTCTCGAGTCATAGGGTCTCGTATCGACTCTGAGATTTCATTATTTAACTCATGACTCTATCCCACGTCCATCTATCACTGGGATAACTGAATTTTCGATCAGGGACCATGTATACATATACATATATATATAAATAAAACGTATGGATTGAAATCTGATACAAGTTTTTGAAGAAGAAAAAAAAATACCCCTCTTAATTATTTCAAAATTCGAGGGAAAAAAAACCCTTCGGGTGATAATGATTTTTCTCACGGATTAAAATAGTATAAAGCAATGTATATCAAATCCATTGTAGAAATGGAAAAGTTATCTGAATATTTTTTTCGGGGGGGGATTAAAATTATAAATCGAAACGCGAATTTTTAATTTTATCATTTTTGTACAAAATAATTATTAAAAAGGCAATAACTATTTATACTCTTTGATATTTATTTTTTATTTTCTTATTGTTCATCTCTATTTTTATTATTTTTGTGTTTTTATTTTGTTTTTTGAATATTAAATAATTAAACAATTAACAGCAATTCATTATGCATTATTCATTTATATATTTGAACTCAAATTAATAGTTATAATTTTTTGTGAATTTTGATTAAAAAAAATTGTATTTAAATTTTAAACAAAGAAATTAAAATGTAGGATAAAAATTTTTAATTTTAAAAATAAAATAAAAAAAAACTTAATCTTAATTTAATATTAAAAATTAAAATCAAAATAGGTATTTAGGTTAAAATGTAGAAATCAAAATTAAAAATTCTGTAATTGAAACTAAAAATATATGTAAATTAAAGATTAAAAATTGAAATTGAAATATTTATTTTTTTAAATTTAAAAATAAATCTTTAAAATTTTTAATTGAAAGAAACAAAATTAAAAAAAATCAATTCTATTTCATAATTTCAATATTGTTTTTTAAAATTCAAAGTTTTTTAAAAATAAACGAAAGAAGTTTATAAATTATACTTGTCAATTAGAAAATTTAATTGAAAATGAAACTGAAAATTTTTGAATTTTTAGAAAATGAAGGGAAAAATTTTATTGAATGAAAAAACTGTACTGTTAAATTTATTTACGAATATCTTTAATTGTAGAATTATTCGTAAACAATAATTTCTTTTTAAATATTTAATTAGTATCATTTTTCCACAGGAATTAAGATTTTCAAAAAATTCAAATTCAAACATTATTGAAATTAATCAAATTTAAACTAAAATTAATTTTCAAATCAATTTTTATTAGGAAATTCTACGAGAATTCAATTATTTAAATACAAAAGTAAATTATTTATTGAATAATTCAATATTTCTTAAATTTTAATTCTTATAAAAAATTTTATTAACAAATTTTTTAATAATTTAATTCTTTAGACGAATTTTATAATAAAATTATTTAGATTATTCACATTTTTCAAGAAATTCGATTAAAATTGTCTTAAAAATAATTGAAATTCTGCGATGAGTTTTATTATTTCTGAATATAATTGAATTATTGAGAAGAAACTTATAAAAAATTTGTAAATATTTGAAATCTTGTGAAATTTTTATTATTTATGAAAATAATTTAATATTTGCGTACAATTTTATTAAATTGGTTTTTAAATATTTGAATTCCTTTGGATAATTTTATTAAAATAGTAGATATTGAAAATCATTGAAATGAGGAAAATTTTTGAAAATAATTGAAATTTTGACAAGAATTTTATTAAAATTTTTGAAAATAATTGAATTTTGAAGAATTTTTTTTTTTATAAAGATAATAATTGGGATTTTGTCTAGATTTTTTTGTAAAGTTCATTGAAAATTCTAATTAAATTCATTTAACATTGAAATTTTATAAAATTTCAAATCCAAACCGTTTGAAGTTCATTTATTTATGAAAATTGTAAACGCAACACTTTTAAAACTAAATTATTTTTCAGATATATTTAAGTAAAATTATTCATTAAATAATTTATTTATTTTATGATAGTTGTTCAAGATTTCAGTTATTAAAAAATAAATTTTTTTCAGAAATTGAAAAAATTGAAAGTTTTGTGTTAGAATTCGTGGAAATTTTATAGTTTATAAGTCAAGCAAAAAAGATACAAAAATTCAGAATTTTGTTATGAAATTAAAAAATTTAAATTTTTTCAGTACTTTTAAATACAAATTCCTGACTTTTCTCTGAATCCCCTGTGTCAGAATATATGATTATTATAATTATAATAATATTAAAACTTCATATTCCAATTTATATTTTATTTTTATAAAAAAATTTGAATTAAAAATTTTCACTTTCTATTATTTTAAAAAATGATAATTTTATTTAAAAAAATGAACGAGAATAGTCAGATACGCGCGTAAGCTCGCAAATTGTTGCTAATTGAAAAATAAAGTAAAAATCAGAAATTAAAAATTTATTAAATTAAAAAGTGAACTAATAAGTAATTTAATTTATTAAAGTAAAAATCGTAAATTAAAAAATCTGTTAATTAATATGAAAAATCTGACATTGAAAAAATTTTTAATTTACAATTTACAAAAATAAAATTCATTTTACTATTAAACGAACAAACTGCCAATTTTTTTTTTTTTGTCAATTTCAAAGTAAAGAATTTCAATTTTTTTTTCTCATTTATAAAACTTAAACCACACAATTTGAGGAGAGCGTGCTAGCAAAAGGCGATCCACCTTAATTAATGAATTTATCGGAAACTCTCCGGTCTTAGGAGGAAAGCTAAGGGGTTGGCTACCTTGTTCCGTCAACTCGCCGCCGCCATTTTAATTTCACCAAGAAACTTTCTAATTACGAACTTTTCTGATTAATCACAGTAATTAATTAGTAGCCAGCGGGGGAAAATACGAACTTGAGCGCGTGAGCGCCTTCAAAAGAGATTTCCTTTCCCTTCACAATTTTCCAAGCTCTCCCCCCCCTCTTCTATATATTTTATACATGTATAACTCGTCCAAAACTGCTTCTTTTCAACTTATCACGTTCTTCTTAACAATTTTTCACCCCCCCTCCTCTTTCCTCTCACCGACGATTCTCATAAAATTCATTCCTACAATGAATGGTCCAATATTTTTTTTTTAGGTAAAAAGCCAATCGAAAAGGGAAGTCAAATTGTAAATTTTAACTTTTCTTAAAATATTAATGAGCTAATTTATTTAGTTATGTTTTAAAATTAATTTTTTTTTATTATTTGTACGTATAATTTGACATGTAATACGTCGTATATTTTTATGAACAATATATAATTGTTTATGATTTTTTTACTTAGGAATATTTTTACTACGAAAATAATTACTTGGAAATTCAAAGAATTGAAAATTCAATTTTTAAAAATTTCAATTCCTCGAATGTTCAAAATATAGAAAATTCAAAGTCGAAGATTTAATTCTTCGAAAGTTCAAAACATGGAAAATTCCTTACCTCGAGAATTTAAATTCATGAAAGTTTAAAATATAAAAAATTCATTTCCTCTAAAGTTCAATTACTTGGAAATTCAAATAATTGAAAATTCAATTCTTCAAAAGTCCAAAATATGGAAAATTCAATAAATTGGAAAGTTTATTTTCTTGAAAGTTCAAAATATCGAAATTTCAATTCCTCGAATGTTCATAGCATCGAAATATGAAAACGTCGAATAATTATTGAATTATTATTGTTAAACAATTATCACAATTATTAAATTATAAAATTTTTTAATTAGAAACAAAATATCCTATTTAGGCAAAAATGTGCTAGTTACATTTATTTATTATCGCAGGAACAAATAGAATTTTCATCAGTCTAATTGACGTGTTATTCACTTTTTTTTTTTTTTTTTTTTGCTTTTTCATAATTCGCGTGTGTTTCGTGACTCGTTCTAATTTAGCAATTGCTGATTCTTTAACAGGCCATTAAAGTAGACAACCCCTCTTTGATTTTATCTTCAGTGCAAAATTTCACGCTTCTTTGTCTCTCTCTCTTTCTTTCTTTCTCTCTGTCTCTGTCAGTCTCTTTCTCTCTATCTCTTCACAAAGCATCAAGAGACATCGTGGAATTGCAATAACTCACAATCACGATAAAATATGTTAACCAGTCCTTGACTGATTGACCTTTAGACATTTTAAATTGTAAATTAATGACGCTCCTCTATATATGCCTGTAACAAAGGCAATTTTTCATGAATTATGAAATTCTCCCGTCGTCAAGTTTCGCCATAAAAAATTAATTAGCGTCTAAATACTATATTGCTCTGCTCTCTAAATTTCTTTACTACTTTACTAGAATTAGTAGTTTTCTATAACAAATTTCGTTTGACTGATCTAAATTATTATGCAAATTATTCTTCTTTTTATTTATAAAAAATACTAGAAAATTGTTAATTGTTAAAAAATTTTTATTAAAAAGTAGAAAAAATACACATTTTATGCATAATTTTTATTTCTCAATAACAATATTGTTTACAAACTGATCTTTTTTCTTTTGAGAAGAAAAAATTCTCAATTTTCATAAGGAAACAATATGAATTAATCCTATTTCTTAATTTCAATTGTTTAAGTAAAATTCAAAGTTTTTTAAAAATAAAGGAAAAAAAATGTTTATAAATTATATTTGTCAATTAGAAAATTTAATTGAAAATAAAACTGAAAATTTCTGAATTTTTAGAAAAAATTAAGAAAAAAATTTTATGGAAAAAAATATTCTGTTAAATTTATTTACGAATATATTTAATTGTAAAATTATTCGAAAACAATAATTTCTTTTTTAAATATTTTAAGTATTTAATTATTATTATTTTTCCATAGGAATTAAAATTTTCAAAAATTACAAATTCATACCTTTTTGAAATTAATCAACTTTAAAAATATTATTATAAAACATAAAGAAAACGATTACTCCGAGTCTTTGACTCGGAGATATCGATTTCTTCATGTTTTATAAATTAAAGAGAATCGAGTGTTAAAATTATTATTTTATTTTATATATTATAAAAATATTGTTACAACTTCTTAAAAATTATTTTCATACTAGCCAAACTATCCGCGCGGGAATGTTGTATGGGGCTGCTTATTTTAAACAATTTAAAAAATTTTAAAGAAATAATTATTATAACCCAACAAAGAGATTTAACTAACTAAAATTCAAATAATTTCACTCAATGGTCTCAATTTAAATAGAATTTACATTACTAGACTTAAACTATGGCTAGAACAATTACACTGTAAAAAATTTAGGGAGTTAACAGACTCGGGAGTTGGGAGTTAAAAATCAACTCCAAAAGAGAGTTAATTTCTAACTCCCTTCATTCAACACCCGCGCGAGTTATTATTTCCATGGGGAGTTAGCACTTGGGTGTTAAATTTTAACTCTCTTTACTTAACTCCCCTGGCATTAACTCCCCAATGGGTGCGACTTTTATAGACCCCCCGGGGGAGTTAAAATTTAACTCCCTTTTTTTACAGTGTACAATTAGTATCTGGGTCATCTTTTGCATTGCTTATTTTATAAAGCCATTTTAAATTAAATACTTTTTAAAGAAATAATAATTATTACACACTGAAAAAAGTTTTACTTGAAAAAGCGATAAGTTTCTCTAGAATAACGAAAGTATTAATTGAAGCACTGAATAATTTCGCTACTAAAGTGAAATCTGTAGTTCATCCAGCTAAATATTTTTTGCCGTGCATAACGAAAAAAGAATTAAATTAACATCAGATTTTCTACATTCAAAAAAACGAATTCAAATAGAAATTAATCATTTTACAACTTAACCAAATTCACCCCAGAAATCACTGAATTCGATAATTTAGAAGAAAGTCAGACAAAAGCAGGGTTCCTACAGAAACTAGAAATCATGGAAATCATGGAAATGGTATGGAATTTTTAAAAGGCTTCTGGAAATCAGGGAAATCATGGAAAAGGCCTGTAATTTTTAAAAAATTCTAAATTTTTTCGGTTTTCCATTTTTTCTCTTAAATAAAAATTCAAATAATAATAAAGCTAAATAGTATAAAAGAGAAAAAAAATGTTGAATTTTAAGAAAATCGGATTTTTGAATTTTTGATAATTTTCGATATTTTCACATTTTTTACCAAAGAGTCAAGACAATTTAATAAGTAAAGTATTTTCCATAAGCACAAAAATAATGAAGCTAAATTCTATAAAAGAGAGGAAAAAATGTTGAATTTTAAGAAATTCGGATTTTTGAATTTTTGATAATTTTCGATAATTTCACATTTTTTACCAAAGAGTCGAGACTATTAAATAAGTAAAGTATTTTCCAAAAGCACAAAAATAATAAAGCTGAATCCCATAAAAGAAAGGAAAAAATGTTGAATTTTAAGAAAATCGGATTTTTGAATTTTTTCGAATTTTTGATAATTTTAGATTTTTTACCAAAGACTCGAGACTATTAAATAAGTAAAGTATTTTCCAAAAGCACAAAAATAATAAAGCTGAATCCCATAAAAGAGAGGAAAAAATATTGAATTCTAAGAAATTCGGATTTTTGAATTTTTTCGAATTTTTGATAATTTTAGATTTTTTACCAAAGAGTAGAGACTATTAAATAAGTAAAGTATTTTCTAAAAGCACAAAAATAATAAAGCAAATCCCATAAAAGAGAAGAAAAAATGTTGAATTTTAAGAAAATCGGATTTTTGAATTTTTTCGAATTTTTGATAATTTCAAATTTTTTACCAAAAAGTAGAGGCTATTAAATAAGTAAAGTATTTTCTAAAAGCACAAAAATAATAAAGCAAAATCTCATAAAAGAGAAGAAAAAATGTTGAATTTTAAGAAAATCGGATTTTAAATTTTTTCGAATTTTTGATAATTTTACATTTTTTACCAAAGAGTCGAGACAATTTAATAAGTAAAGTATTTTTCAAAAGCAAAAAAATAATAAAGCTAAATCTCATAAAAGAGAAGAAAAACTGTTGAATTTTAAGAAATTCGGATTTTTGAATTTTTGATAATTTTCGATAATTTTAGATTTTTTACCAAAGAGTCGAAACTATTAAATAAGTAAAGTATTTTATAAAAGCACAAAAAAAATGAAGCTAAATTCTATAAAAGAGAGGAAAAAATGTTGAATTTTAAGAAATTCGGATTTTTGAATTTTTGATAATTTTCGATAATTTCACATTTTTTACCAAAGAGTCGAGACTATTAAAAAAGTAAAGTATTTTCTAAAAGCATAAAAAAATAAAGCTAAATCCCATAAAAGAAAAGAAAAAATGTTGAATTTTAAGAAAATCGGATTTTTAAATTTTTTCGAATTTTTGATAATTTTAGATTTTTTACTAAAGAGTCGAGACAATTTGATAAGTAAAGTTTTTTTTAAAAGCACAAAAATAATAAAGCTAAATTCTATAAAAGAGAGGAAAAAATGTTGAATTTTAAGAAATTCGGATTTTTGAATTTTTGATAATTTTCGATAATTTTACATTTTTTACCAAAGAGTCGAGACAATTTAATAAGTAAAGTATTTTCTAAAAGCACAAAAATAATAAAGCTAAATCCCATAAAAGAGAAGAAAAAATGTTGAATTTTAAGAAAATCGGATTTTTGAATTTTTGATAATTTTCGATAATTTTACATTTTTTACCAAAGAGTCGAGAAAATTTAATAAGTAAAGTATTTTCTATAAGCACAAAAATAATAAAGCTAAATCCCATAAAAGAGAAGAAAAAATGTTGAATTTTAAGAAAATCGGATTTTTGAATTTTTTCGAATTTTTGATAATTTTAGATTTTTTACTAAAGAGTCGAGACAATTTAATAAGTAAAGTATTTTTCAAAAGCACAAAAATAATGAAGCTAAATCTCATAAAAGAGAGGAAAAAATATTGAATTTTAAGAAATTCGGATTTTTGAATTTTTTCGAATTTTGATAATTTTAGATTTTTTACCAAAAAGTCGAGACAATTTAATAAGTAAAGTATTTTTCAAAAGCACAAAAATAATGAAGCTAAATTCTATAAAAGAGAGGAAAAAATGTTGAATTTTAAGAAATTCGGATTTTTGAATTTTTGATAATTTTCGATAATTTTACATTTTTTACTAAAGAGTCGAGACTATTAAATAAGTAAAGTATTTTCCAAAAGCACAAAAATAATGAAGCTAAATCCTATAAAAGAGAGGAGAAAATGTTGAATTTTAAGAAATTCGGATTTTTGAATTTTTTATAATTTTCGATAATTTTACATTTTTTACCAAAGAGTCGAGACAATTTAATAAGTAAAGTATTTTTCAAAGGCAAAAAAATAATAAAGCTAAATCTCATAAAAGAGAAGAAAAACTGTTGAATTTTAAGAAATTCGGATTTTTGAATTTTTGATAATTTTCGATAATTTTAGATTTTTTACCAAAGAGTCGAAACTATTAAATAAGTAAAGTATTTTATAAAAGCACAAAAAAAATGAAGCTAAATTCTATAAAAGAGAGGAAAAAATGTTGAATTTTAAGAAATTCGGATTTTTGAATTTTTGATAATTTTCGATAATTTTACATTTTTTACCATAGAGTCGAGAGAATTTAATAAGTAAAGTATTTTTCAAAAGCACAAAAATAATGAAGCTAAATCTCATAAAAGAGAGGAAAAAATATTGAATTTTAAGAAATTCGGATTTTTGAATTTTTTCGAATTTTGATAATTTTAGATTTTTTACCAAAAAGTCGAGACAATTTAATAAGTAAAGTATTTTTCAAAAGCACAAAAATAATGAAGCTAAATTCTATAAAAGAGAGGAAAAAATGTTGAATTTTAAGAAATTCGGATTTTTGAATTTTTGATAATTTTCGATAATTTTACATTTATTACCAAAGAGTCGAGACAATTTAATAAGTAAAGTATTTTCTAAAAGCACAAAAATAATAAAGCTAAATCCCATAAAAGAGAAGAAAAAATGTTGAATTTTAAGAAAATCGGATTTTTAAATTTTTTCGAATTTTTGATAATTTTACATTTTTTACCAAAGAGTCGAGACAATTTAATAAGTAAAGTATTTTCTATAAGCACAAAAATAATAAAGCTAAATCCCATAAAAGAGAAGAAAAAATGTTGAATTTTAAGAAAATCGGATTTTTGAATTTTTGATAATTTTCGATAATTTCAAATTTTTTACCAAAGAGTAGAGACTATTAAATAAGTAAAGTATTTTCTAAAAGCACAAAAATAATAAAGCAAATCCTATAAAAGAGAAGAAAAAATGTTGAATTTTAAGAAAATCGGATTTTTGAATTTTTGATAATTTTCGATAATTTTACATTTATTACCAAAGAGTCGAGACAATTTAATAAGTAAAGTATTTTCTAAAAGCACAAAAATAATAAAGCTAAATCCCATAAAAGAGAAGAAAAAATGTTGAATTTTAAGAAAATCGGATTTTTGAATTTTTTCGAATTTTTGATAATTTTAGATTTTTTACCAAAGAGTAGAGACTATTAAATAAGTAAAGTATTTTCTAAAAGCACAAAAATAATAAAGCAAATCCCATAAAAGAGAAGAAAAAATGTTGAATTTTAAGAAAATCGGATTTTTGAATTTTTGATAATTTTCGATAATTTTACATTTTTTACCAAAGAGTCGAGACAATTTAATAAGTAAAGTATTTTCTAAAAGCACAAAAATAATAAAGCTAAATCCCATAAAAGAGAAGAAAAAATGTTGAATTTTAAGAAAATCGGATTTTTGAATTTTTGATAATTTTCGATAATTTTACATTTTTTACCAAAGAGTCGAGACAATTTAATAAGTAAAGTATTTTTCAAAAGCAAAAAAATAATAAAGCTAAATCTCATAAAAGAGAAGAAAAACTGTTGAATTTTAAGAAATTCGGATTTTTGAATTTTTGATAATTTTCGATAATTTTAGATTTTTTACCAAAGAGTCGAAACTATTAAATAAGTAAAGTATTTTATAAAAGCACAAAAAAAATGAAGCTAAATTCTATAAAAGAGAGGAAAAAATGTTGAATTTTAAGAAATTCGGATTTTTGAATTTTTGATAATTTTCGATAATTTCACATTTTTTACCAAAGAGTCGAGACTATTAAATAAGTAAAGTATTTTATAAAAGCACAAAAAAAATGAAGCTAAATTCTATAAAAGAGAGGAAAAAATGTTGAATTTTAAGAAAATCGGATTTTTAAATTTTTTCGAATTTTTGATAATTTTAGATTTTTTACTAAAGAGTCGAGACAATTTAATAAGTAAAGTATTTTCTAAAAGCACAAAAATAATAAAGCTAAATCCCATAAAAGAGAAGAAAAAATGTTGAATTTTAAGAAAATCGGATTTTTGAATTTTTGATAATTTTCGATAATTTTACATTTTTTACCAAAGAGTCGAGAAAATTTAATAAGTAAAGTATTTTCTATAAGCACAAAAATAATAAAGCTAAATCCCATAAAAGAGAAGAAAAAATGTTGAATTTTAAGAAAATCGGATTTTTGAATTTTTTCGAATTTTTGATAATTTTAGATTTTTTACTAAAGAGTCGAGACAATTTAATAAGTAAAGTATTTTTCAAAAGCACAAAAATAATGAAGCTAAATCTCATAAAAGAGAAGAAAAAATGTTGAATTTTAAGAAAATCGGATTTTTGAATTTTTGATAATTTTCGATAATTTCAAATTTTTTACCAAAGAGTAGAGACTATTAAATAAGTAAAGTATTTTCTAAAAGCACAAAAATAATAAAGCAAATCCTATAAAAGAGAAGAAAAAATGTTGAATTTTAAGAAAATCGGATTTTTGAATTTTTGATAATTTTCGATAATTTTACATTTATTACCAAAGAGTCGAGACAATTTAATAAGTAAAGTATTTTCTAAAAGCACAAAAATAATAAAGCTAAATCTCATAAAAGAGAAGAAGAACTGTTGAATTTTAAGAAATTCGGATTTTTGAATTTTTGATAATTTTCGATAATTTTAGATTTTTTACCAAAGAGTCGAAACTATTAAATAAGTAAAGTATTTTATAAAAGCACAAAAAAAATGAAGCTAAATTCTATAAAAGAGAGGAAAAAATGTTGAATTTTAAGAAATTCGGATTTTTGAATTTTTGATAATTTTCGATAATTTCACATTTTTTACCAAAGAGTCGAGACTATTAAATAAGTAAAGTATTTTATAAAAGCACAAAAAAAATGAAGCTAAATTCTATAAAAGAGAGGAAAAAATGTTGAATTTTAAGAAAATCGGATTTTTAAATTTTTTCGAATTTTTGATAATTTTAGATTTTTTACTAAAGAGTCGAGACAATTTAATAAGTAAAGTATTTTCTAAAAGCACAAAAATAATAAAGCTAAATCCCATAAAAGAGAAGAAAAAATGTTGAATTTTAAGAAAATCGGATTTTTGAATTTTTTCGAATTTTTGATAATTTTAGATTTTTTACTAAAGAGTCGAGACAATTTAATAAGTAAAGTATTTTTCAAAAGCACAAAAATAATGAAGCTAAATCTCATAAAAGAGAGGAAAAAATATTGAATTTTAAGAAATTCGGATTTTTGAATTTTTTCGAATTTTGATAATTTTAGATTTTTTACCAAAAAGTCGAGACAATTTAATAAGTAAAGTATTTTTCAAAAGCACAAAAATAATTAAGCTAAATCCTATAAAAGAGAAGAAAAAATGTTGAATTTTAAGAAAATCGGATTTTTGAATTTTTTCGAATTTTTGATAATTTCAAATTTTTTACCAAAGAGTAGAGGCTATTAAATAAGTAAAGTATTTTCTAAAAGCACAAAAATAATAAAGCAAAATCTCATAAAAGAGAAGAAAAAATGTTGAATTTTAAGAAAATCGGATTTTAAATTTTTTCGAATTTTTGATAATTTTAGATTTTTTACTAAAGAGTCGAGACAATTTAATAAGTTAAGTATTTTTCAAAAGCACAAAAAAAATGAAGCTAAATTCTATAAAAGAGAGGAAAAAATGTTGAATTTTAAGAAATTCGGATTTTTGAATTTTTGATAATTTTCGATAATTTCACATTTTTTACCAAAGAGTCGAGACTATTAAAAAAGTAAAGTATTTTCTAAAAGCACAAAAAAATAAAGCTAAATCCCATAAAAGAAAAGAAAAAATGTTGAATTTTAAGAAAATCGGATTTTTAAATTTTTTCGAATTTTTGATAATTTTAGATTTTTTACTAAAGAGTCGAGACAATTTGATAAGTAAAGTTTTTTTTAAAAGCACAAAAATAATAAAGCTAAATTCTATAAAAGAGAGGAAAAAATGTTGAATTTTAAGAAATTCGGATTTTTGAATTTTTGATAATTTTCGATAATTTTACATTTTTTACCAAAGAGTCGAGACAATTTAATAAGTAAAGTATTTTCTAAAAGCACAAAAATAATAAAGCTAAATCCCATAAAAGAGAAGAAAAAATGTTGAATTTTAAGAAAATCGGATTTTTGAATTTTTGATAATTTTCGATAATTTTACATTTTTTACCAAAGAGTCGAGAAAATTTAATAAGTAAAGTATTTTCTATTAGCACAAAATTAATAAAGCTAAATCCCATAAAAGAGAAGAAAAAATGTTGAATTTTAAGAAAATCGGATTTTTGAATTTTTTCGAATTTTTGATAATTTTAGATTTTTTACTAAAGAGTCGAGACAATTTAATAAGTAAAGTATTTTTCAAAAGCACAAAAATAATGAAGCTAAATCTCATAAAAGAGAGGAAAAAATATTGAATTTTAAGAAATTCGGATTTTTGAATTTTTTCGAATTTTGATAATTTTAGATTTTTTACCAAAAAGTCGAGACAATTTAATAAGTAAAGTATTTTTCAAAAGCACAAAAATAATGAAGCTAAATTCTATAAAAGAGAGGAAAAAATGTTGAATTTTAAGAAATTCGGATTTTTGAATTTTTGATAATTTTCGATAATTTTACATTTTTTACTAAAGAGTCGAGACTATTAAATAAGTAAAGTATTTTCCAAAAGCACAAAAATAATGAAGCTAAATCCTATAAAAGAGAGGAGAAAATGTTGAATTTTAAGAAATTCGGATTTTTGAATTTTTTATAATTTTCGATAATTTTACATTTTTTACCAAAGAGTCGAGACAATTTAATAAGTAAAGTATTTTTCAAAGGCAAAAAAATAATAAAGCTAAATCTCATAAAAGAGAAGAAAAACTGTTGAATTTTAAGAAATTCGGATTTTTGAATTTTTGATAATTTTCGATAATTTTAGATTTTTTACCAAAGAGTCGAAACTATTAAATAAGTAAAGTATTTTATAAAAGCACAAAAAAAATGAAGCTAAATTCTATAAAAGAGAGGAAAAAATGTTGAATTTTAAGAAATTCGGATTTTTGAATTTTTGATAATTTTCGATAATTTTACATTTTTTACCATAGAGTCGAGAGAATTTAATAAGTAAAGTATTTTTCAAAAGCACAAAAATAATGAAGCTAAATCTCATAAAAGAGAGGAAAAAATATTGAATTTTAAGAAATTCGGATTTTTGAATTTTTTCGAATTTTGATAATTTTAGATTTTTTACCAAAAAGTCGAGACAATTTAATAAGTAAAGTATTTTCTAAAAGCACAAAAATAATAAAGCTAAATCCCATAAAAGAGAAGAAAAAATGTTGAATTTTAAGAAAATCGGATTTTTAAATTTTTTCGAATTTTTGATAATTTTACATTTTTTACCAAAGAGTCGAGACAATTTAATAAGTAAAGTATTTTCTAAAAGCACAAAAATAATAAAGCTAAATCCCATAAAAGAGAAGAAAAAATGTTGAATTTTAAGAAAATCGGATTTTTGAATTTTTTCGAATTTTTGATAATTTTAGATTTTTTACCAAAGAGTAGAGACTATTAAATAAGTAAAGTATTTTCTAAAAGCACAAAAATAATAAAGCAAATCCCATAAAAGAGAAGAAAAAATGTTGAATTTTAAGAAAATCGGATTTTTGAATTTTTGATAATTTTCGATAATTTTACATTTTTTACCAAAGAGTCGAGACAATTTAATAAGTAAAGTATTTTCTAAAAGCACAAAAATAATAAAGCTAAATCCCATAAAAGAGAAGAAAAAATGTTGAATTTTAAGAAAATCGGATTTTTAAATTTTTTCGAATTTTTGATAATTTTACATTTTTTACCAAAGAGTCGAGACAATTTAATAAGTAAAGTATTTTTCAAAAGCAAAAAAATAATAAAGCTAAATCTCATAAAAGAGAAGAAAAACTGTTGAATTTTAAGAAATTCGGATTTTTGAATTTTTGATAATTTTCGATAATTTTAGATTTTTTACCAAAGAGTCGAAACTATTAAATAAGTAAAGTATTTTATAAAAGCACAAAAAAAATGAAGCTAAATTCTATAAAAGAGAGGAAAAAATGTTGAATTTTAAGAAATTCGGATTTTTGAATTTTTGATAATTTTCGATAATTTCACATTTTTTACCAAAGAGTCGAGACTATTAAATAAGTAAAGTATTTTATAAAAGCACAAAAAAAATGAAGCTAAATTCTATAAAAGAGAGGAAAAAATGTTGAATTTTAAGAAAATCGGATTTTTAAATTTTTTCGAATTTTTGATAATTTTAGATTTTTTACTAAAGATTCGAGACAATTTAATAAGTAAAGTATTTTCTAAAAGCACAAAAATAATAAAGCTAAATCCCATAAAAGAGAAGAAAAAATGTTGAATTTTAAGAAAATCGGATTTTTGAATTTTTGATAATTTTCGATAATTTTACATTTTTTACCAAAGAGTCGAGAAAATTTAATAAGTAAAGTATTTTCTATAAGCACAAAAATAATAAAGCTAAATCCCATAAAAGAGAAGAAAAAATGTTGAATTTTAAGAAAATCGGATTTTTGAATTTTTTCGAATTTTTGATAATTTTAGATTTTTTACTAAAGAGTCGAGACAATTTAATAAGTAAAGTATTTTTCAAAAGCACAAAAATAATGAAGCTAAATCTCATAAAAGAGAAGAAAAAATGTTGAATTTTAAGAAAATCGGATTTTTGAATTTTTGATAATTTTCGATAATTTCAAATTTTTTACCAAAGAGTAGAGACTATTAAATAAGTAAAGTATTTTCTAAAAGCACAAAAATAATAAAGCAAATCCTATAAAAGAGAAGAAAAAATGTTGAATTTTAAGAAAATCGGATTTTTGAATTTTTGATAATTTTCGATAATTTTACATTTATTACCAAAGAGTCGAGACAATTTAATAAGTAAAGTATTTTCTAAAAGCACAAAAATAATAAAGCTAAATCCCATAAAAGAGAAGAAAAAATGTTGAATTTTAAGAAAATCGGATTTTTGAATTTTTTCGAATTTTTGATAATTTTAGATTTTTTACCAAAGAGTATAGACTATTTAATAAGTAAAGTATTTTCTAAAAGCACAAAAATAATAAAGCAAATCCCATAAAAGAGAAGAAAAAATGTTGAATTTTAAGAAAATCGGATTTTTGAATTTTTGATAATTTTCGATAATTTTACATTTTTTACCAAAGAGTCGAGACAATTTAATAAGTAAAGTATTTTCTAAAAGCACAAAAATAATAAAGCTAAATCCCATAAAAGAGAAGAAAAAATGTTGAATTTTAAGAAAATCGGATTTTTAAATTTTTTCGAATTTTTGATAATTTTACATTTTTTACCAAAGAGTCGAGACTATTAAAAAAGTAAAGTATTTTCTAAAAGCACAAAAAAATAAAGCTAAATCCCATAAAAGAAAAGAAAAAATGTTGAATTTTAAGAAAATCGGATTTTTAAATTTTTTCGAATTTTTGATAATTTTAGATTTTTTACTAAAGAGTCGAGACAATTTGATAAGTAAAGTTTTTTTTAAAAGCACAAAAATAATAAAGCTAAATTCTATAAAAGAGAGGAAAAAATGTTGAATTTTAAGAAATTCGGATTTTTGAATTTTTGATAATTTTCGATAATTTTACATTTTTTACCAAAGAGTCGAGACAATTTAATAAGTAAAGTATTTTCTAAAAGCACAAAAATAATAAAGCTAAATCCCATAAAAGAGAAGAAAAAATGTTGAATTTTAAGAAAATCGGATTTTTGAATTTTTGATAATTTTCGATAATTTTAGATTTTTTACCAAAGAGTCGAAACTATTAAATAAGTAAAGTATTTTATAAAAGCACAAAAAAAATGAAGCTAAATTCTATAAAAGAGAGGAAAAAATGTTGAATTTTAAGAAATTCGGATTTTTGAATTTTTGATAATTTTCGATAATTTCAAATTTTTTACCAAAGAGTAGAGACTATTAAATAAGTAAAGTATTTTCTAAAAGCACAAAAATAATAAAGCAAATCCTATAAAAGAGAAGAAAAAATGTTGAATTTTAAGAAAATCGGATTTTTGAATTTTTGATAATTTTCGATAATTTTACATTTATTACCAAAGAGTCGAGACAATTTAATAAGTAAAGTATTTTCTAAAAGCACAAAAATAATAAAGCTAAATCCCATAAAAGAGAAGAAAAAATGTTGAATTTTAAGAAAATCGGATTTTTGAATTTTTTCGAATTTTTGATAATTTTAGATTTTTTACCAAAGAGTATAGACTATTTAATAAGTAAAGTATTTTCTAAAAGCACAAAAATAATAAAGCAAATCCCATAAAAGAGAAGAAAAAATGTTGAATTTTAAGAAAATCGGATTTTTGAATTTTTGATAATTTTCGATAATTTTACATTTTTTACCAAAGAGTCGAGACAATTTAATAAGTAAAGTATTTTCTAAAAGCACAAAAATAATAAAGCTAAATCCCATAAAAGAGAAGAAAAAATGTTGAATTTTAAGAAAATCGGATTTTTAAATTTTTTCGAATTTTTGATAATTTTACATTTTTTACCAAAGAGTCGAGACAATTTAATAAGTAAAGTATTTTTCAAAAGCAAAAAAATAATAAAGCTAAATCTCATAAAAGAGAAGAAGAACTGTTGAATTTTAAGAAATTCGGATTTTTGAATTTTTGATAATTTTCGATAATTTTAGATTTTTTACCAAAGAGTCGAAACTATTAAATAAGTAAAGTATTTTATAAAAGCACAAAAAAAATGAAGCTAAATTCTATAAAAGAGAGGAAAAAATGTTGAATTTTAAGAAATTCGGATTTTTGAATTTTTGATAATTTTCGATAATTTCACATTTTTTACCAAAGAGTCGAGACTATTAAATAAGTAAAGTATTTTATAAAAGCACAAAAAAAATGAAGCTAAATTCTATAAAAGAGAGGAAAAAATGTTGAATTTTAAGAAAATCGGATTTTTAAATTTTTTCGAATTTTTGATAATTTTAGATTTTTTACTAAAGAGTCGAGACAATTTAATAAGTAAAGTATTTTCTAAAAGCACAAAAATAATAAAGCTAAATCCCATAAAAGAGAAGAAAAAATGTTGAATTTTAAGAAAATCGGATTTTTGAATTTTGATAATTTTCGATAATTTTACATTTTTTACCAAAGAGTCGAGAAAATTTAATAAGTAAAGTATTTTCTATAAGCACAAAAATAATAAAGCTAAATCCCATAAAAGAGAAGAAAAAATGTTGAATTTTAAGAAAATCGGATTTTTGAATTTTTTCCAATTTTTGATAATTTTAGATTTTTTACTAAAGAGTCGAGACAATTTAATAAGTAAAGTATTTTTCAAAAGCACAAAAATAATGAAGCTAAATCTCATAAAAGAGAGGAAAAAATATTGAATTTTAAGAAATTCGGATTTTTGAATTTTTTCGAATTTTGATAATTTTAGATTTTTTACCAAAAAGTCGAGACAATTTAATAAGTAAAGTATTTTTCAAAAGCACAAAAATAATTAAGCTAAATCCTATAAAAGAGAAGAAAAAATGTTGAATTTTAAGAAAATCGGATTTTTGAATTTTTTCGAATTTTTGATAATTTCAAATTTTTTACCAAAGAGTAGAGGCTATTAAATAAGTAAAGTATTTTCTAAAAGCACAAAAATAATAAAGCAAAATCTCATAAAAGAGAAGAAAAAATGTTGAATTTTAAGAAAATCGGATTTTAAATTTTTTCGAATTTTTGATAATTTTAGATTTTTTACTAAAGAGTCGAGACAATTTAATAAGTTAAGTATTTTTCAAAAGCACAAAAAAAATGAAGCTAAATTCTATAAAAGAGAGGAAAAAATGTTGAATTTTAAGAAATTCGGATTTTTGAATTTTTGATAATTTTCGATAATTTCACATTTTTTACCAAAGAGTCGAGACTATTAAAAAAGTAAAGTATTTTCTAAAAGCACAAAAAAATAAAGCTAAATCCCATAAAAGAAAAGAAAAAATGTTGAATTTTAAGAAAATCGGATTTTTAAATTTTTTCGAATTTTTGATAATTTTAGATTTTTTACTAAAGAGTCGAGACAATTTGATAAGTAAAGTTTTTTTTAAAAGCACAAAAATAATAAAGCTAAATTCTATAAAAGAGAGGAAAAAATGTTGAATTTTAAGAAATTCGGATTTTTGAATTTTTGATAATTTTCGATAATTTTACATTTTTTACCAAAGAGTCGAGACAATTTAATAAGTAAAGTATTTTCTAAAAGCACAAAAATAATAAAGCTAAATCCCATAAAAGAGAAGAAAAAATGTTGAATTTTAAGAAAATCGGATTTTTGAATTTTTGATAATTTTCGATAATTTTACATTTTTTACCAAAGAGTCGAGAAAATTTAATAAGTAAAGTATTTTCTATTAGCACAAAATTAATAAAGCTAAATCCCATAAAAGAGAAGAAAAAATGTTGAATTTTAAGAAAATCGGATTTTTGAATTTTTTCGAATTTTTGATAATTTTAGATTTTTTACTAAAGAGTCGAGACAATTTAATAAGTAAAGTATTTTTCAAAAGCACAAAAATAATGAAGCTAAATCTCATAAAAGAGAGGAAAAAATATTGAATTTTAAGAAATTCGGATTTTTGAATTTTTTCGAATTTTGATAATTTTAGATTTTTTACCAAAAAGTCGAGACAATTTAATAAGTAAAGTATTTTTCAAAAGCACAAAAATAATGAAGCTAAATTCTATAAAAGAGAGGAAAAAATGTTGAATTTTAAGAAATTCGGATTTTTGAATTTTTGATAATTTTCGATAATTTTACATTTTTTACTAAAGAGTCGAGACTATTAAATAAGTAAAGTATTTTCCAAAAGCACAAAAATAATGAAGCTAAATCCTATAAAAGAGAGGAGAAAATGTTGAATTTTAAGAAATTCGGATTTTTGAATTTTTTATAATTTTCGATAATTTTACATTTTTTACCAAAGAGTCGAGACAATTTAATAAGTAAAGTATTTTTCAAAGGCAAAAAAATAATAAAGCTAAATCTCATAAAAGAGAAGAAAAACTGTTGAATTTTAAGAAATTCGGATTTTTGAATTTTTGATAATTTTCGATAATTTTAGATTTTTTACCAAAGAGTCGAAACTATTAAATAAGTAAAGTATTTTATAAAAGCACAAAAAAAATGAAGCTAAATTCTATAAAAGAGAGGAAAAAATGTTGAATTTTAAGAAATTCGGATTTTTGAATTTTTGATAATTTTCGATAATTTTACATTTTTTACCATAGAGTCGAGAGAATTTAATAAGTAAAGTATTTTTCAAAAGCACAAAAATAATGAAGCTAAATCTCATAAAAGAGAGGAAAAAATATTGAATTTTAAGAAATTCGGATTTTTGAATTTTTTCGAATTTTGATAATTTTAGATTTTTTACCAAAAAGTCGAGACAATTTAATAAGTAAAGTATTTTCTAAAAGCACAAAAATAATAAAGCTAAATCCCATAAAAGAGAAGAAAAAATGTTGAATTTTAAGAAAATCGGATTTTTAAATTTTTTCGAATTTTTGATAATTTTACATTTTTTACCAAAGAGTCGAGACAATTTAATAAGTAAAGTATTTTCTAAAAGCACAAAAATAATAAAGCTAAATCCCATAAAAGAGAAGAAAAAATGTTGAATTTTAAGAAAATCGGATTTTTGAATTTTTTCGAATTTTTGATAATTTTAGATTTTTTACCAAAGAGTAGAGACTATTAAATAAGTAAAGTATTTTCTAAAAGCACAAAAATAATAAAGCAAATCCCATAAAAGAGAAGAAAAAATGTTGAATTTTAAGAAAATCGGATTTTTGAATTTTTGATAATTTTCGATAATTTTACATTTTTTACCAAAGAGTCGAGACAATTTAATAAGTAAAGTATTTTCTAAAAGCACAAAAATAATAAAGCTAAATCCCATAAAAGAGAAGAAAAAATGTTGAATTTTAAGAAAATCGGATTTTTAAATTTTTTCGAATTTTTGATAATTTTACATTTTTTACCAAAGAGTCGAGACAATTTAATAAGTAAAGTATTTTTCAAAAGCAAAAAAATAATAAAGCTAAATCTCATAAAAGAGAAGAAAAACTGTTGAATTTTAAGAAATTCGGATTTTTGAATTTTTGATAATTTTCGATAATTTTAGATTTTTTACCAAAGAGTCGAAACTATTAAATAAGTAAAGTATTTTATAAAAGCACAAAAAAAATGAAGCTAAATTCTATAAAAGAGAGGAAAAAATGTTGAATTTTAAGAAATTCGGATTTTTGAATTTTTGATAATTTTCGATAATTTCACATTTTTTACCAAAGAGTCGAGACTATTAAATAAGTAAAGTATTTTATAAAAGCACAAAAAAAATGAAGCTAAATTCTATAAAAGAGAGGAAAAAATGTTGAATTTTAAGAAAATCGGATTTTTAAATTTTTTCGAATTTTTGATAATTTTAGATTTTTTACTAAAGATTCGAGACAATTTAATAAGTAAAGTATTTTCTAAAAGCACAAAAATAATAAAGCTAAATCCCATAAAAGAGAAGAAAAAATGTTGAATTTTAAGAAAATCGGATTTTTGAATTTTTGATAATTTTCGATAATTTTACATTTTTTACCAAAGAGTCGAGAAAATTTAATAAGTAAAGTATTTTCTATAAGCACAAAAATAATAAAGCTAAATCCCATAAAAGAGAAGAAAAAATGTTGAATTTTAAGAAAATCGGATTTTTGAATTTTTTCGAATTTTTGATAATTTTAGATTTTTTACTAAAGAGTCGAGACAATTTAATAAGTAAAGTATTTTTCAAAAGCACAAAAATAATGAAGCTAAATCTCATAAAAGAGAAGAAAAAATGTTGAATTTTAAGAAAATCGGATTTTTGAATTTTTGATAATTTTCGATAATTTCAAATTTTTTACCAAAGAGTAGAGACTATTAAATAAGTAAAGTATTTTCTAAAAGCACAAAAATAATAAAGCAAATCCTATAAAAGAGAAGAAAAAATGTTGAATTTTAAGAAAATCGGATTTTTGAATTTTTGATAATTTTCGATAATTTTACATTTATTACCAAAGAGTCGAGACAATTTAATAAGTAAAGTATTTTCTAAAAGCACAAAAATAATAAAGCTAAATCCCATAAAAGAGAAGAAAAAATGTTGAATTTTAAGAAAATCGGATTTTTGAATTTTTTCGAATTTTTGATAATTTTAGATTTTTTACCAAAGAGTATAGACTATTTAATAAGTAAAGTATTTTCTAAAAGCACAAAAATAATAAAGCAAATCCCATAAAAGAGAAGAAAAAATGTTGAATTTTAAGAAAATCGGATTTTTGAATTTTTGATAATTTTCGATAATTTTACATTTTTTACCAAAGAGTCGAGACAATTTAATAAGTAAAGTATTTTCTAAAAGCACAAAAATAATAAAGCTAAATCCCATAAAAGAGAAGAAAAAATGTTGAATTTTAAGAAAATCGGATTTTTAAATTTTTTCGAATTTTTGATAATTTTACATTTTTTACCAAAGAGTCGAGACTATTAAAAAAGTAAAGTATTTTCTAAAAGCACAAAAAAATAAAGCTAAATCCCATAAAAGAAAAGAAAAAATGTTGAATTTTAAGAAAATCGGATTTTTAAATTTTTTCGAATTTTTGATAATTTTAGATTTTTTACTAAAGAGTCGAGACAATTTGATAAGTAAAGTTTTTTTTAAAAGCACAAAAATAATAAAGCTAAATTCTATAAAAGAGAGGAAAAAATGTTGAATTTTAAGAAATTCGGATTTTTGAATTTTTGATAATTTTCGATAATTTTACATTTTTTACCAAAGAGTCGAGACAATTTAATAAGTAAAGTATTTTCTAAAAGCACAAAAATAATAAAGCTAAATCCCATAAAAGAGAAGAAAAAATGTTGAATTTTAAGAAAATCGGATTTTTGAATTTTTGATAATTTTCGATAATTTTAGATTTTTTACCAAAGAGTCGAAACTATTAAATAAGTAAAGTATTTTATAAAAGCACAAAAAAAATGAAGCTAAATTCTATAAAAGAGAGGAAAAAATGTTGAATTTTAAGAAATTCGGATTTTTGAATTTTTGATAATTTTCGATAATTTCAAATTTTTACCAAAGAGTAGAGACTATTAAATAAGTAAAGTATTTTCTAAAAGCACAAAAATAATAAAGCAAATCCTATAAAAGAGAAGAAAAAATGTTGAATTTTAAGAAAATCGGATTTTTGAATTTTTGATAATTTTCGATAATTTTACATTTATTACCAAAGAGTCGAGACAATTTAATAAGTAAAGTATTTTCTAAAAGCACAAAAATAATAAAGCTAAATCCCATAAAAGAGAAGAAAAAATGTTGAATTTTAAGAAAATCGGATTTTTGAATTTTTTCGAATTTTTGATAATTTTAGATTTTTTACCAAAGAGTATAGACTATTTAATAAGTAAAGTATTTTCTAAAAGCACAAAAATAATAAAGCAAATCCCATAAAAGAGAAGAAAAAATGTTGAATTTTAAGAAAATCGGATTTTTGAATTTTTGATAATTTTCGATAATTTTACATTTTTTACCAAAGAGTCGAGACAATTTAATAAGTAAAGTATTTTCTAAAAGCACAAAAATAATAAAGCTAAATCCCATAAAAGAGAAGAAAAAATGTTGAATTTTAAGAAAATCGGATTTTTAAATTTTTTCGAATTTTTGATAATTTTACATTTTTTACCAAAGAGTCGAGACAATTTAATAAGTAAAGTATTTTTCAAAAGCAAAAAAATAATAAAGCTAAATCTCATAAAAGAGAAGAAGAACTGTTGAATTTTAAGAAATTCGGATTTTTGAATTTTTGATAATTTTCGATAATTTTAGATTTTTTACCAAAGAGTCGAAACTATTAAATAAGTAAAGTATTTTATAAAAGCACAAAAAAAATGAAGCTAAATTCTATAAAAGAGAGGAAAAAATGTTGAATTTTAAGAAATTCGGATTTTTGAATTTTTGATAATTTTCGATAATTTCACATTTTTTACCAAAGAGTCGAGACTATTAAATAAGTAAAGTATTTTATAAAAGCACAAAAAAAATGAAGCTAAATTCTATAAAAGAGAGGAAAAAATGTTGAATTTTAAGAAAATCGGATTTTTAAATTTTTTCGAATTTTTGATAATTTTAGATTTTTTACTAAAGAGTCGAGACAATTTAATAAGTAAAGTATTTTCTAAAAGCACAAAAATAATAAAGCTAAATCCCATAAAAGAGAAGAAAAAATGTTGAATTTTAAGAAAATCGGATTTTTGAATTTTTGATAATTTTCGATAATTTTACATTTTTTACCAAAGAGTCGAGAAAATTTAATAAGTAAAGTATTTTCTATAAGCACAAAAATAATAAAGCTAAATCCCATAAAAGAGAAGAAAAAATGTTGAATTTTAAGAAAATCGGATTTTTGAATTTTTTCCAATTTTTGATAATTTTAGATTTTTTACTAAAGAGTCGAGACAATTTAATAAGTAAAGTATTTTTCAAAAGCACAAAAATAATGAAGCTAAATCTCATAAAAGAGAGGAAAAAATATTGAATTTTAAGAAATTCGGATTTTTGAATTTTTTCGAATTTTGATAATTTTAGATTTTTTACCAAAAAGTCGAGACAATTTAATAAGTAAAGTATTTTTCAAAAGCACAAAAATAATTAAGCTAAATCCTATAAAAGAGAAGAAAAAATGTTGAATTTTAAGAAAATCGGATTTTTGAATTTTTTCGAATTTTTGATAATTTCAAATTTTTTACCAAAGAGTAGAGGCTATTAAATAAGTAAAGTATTTTCTAAAAGCACAAAAATAATAAAGCAAAATCTCATAAAAGAGAAGAAAAAATGTTGAATTTTAAGAAAATCGGATTTTAAATTTTTTCGAATTTTTGATAATTTTAGATTTTTTACTAAAGAGTCGAGACAATTTAATAAGTTAAGTATTTTTCAAAAGCACAAAAATAATAAAGCTAAATCTCATAAAAAAGAGGAAAAAATATTGAATTTTAAGAAAATTGGATTTTAAATTTTTTCGAATTTTGATAATTTTAGATTTTTTACCAAAGAGTCGAGACAATTTAATAAGTAAAGTATTTTCTAAAAGCACAAAAATAATAAAGCTAAATCCCATAAAAGAGAAGAAAAAATGTTGAATTTTAAGAAAATCGGATTTTTAAATTTTTTCGAATTTTTGATAATTTTACATTTTTTACCAAAGAGTCGAGACAATTTAATAAGTAAAGTATTTTTCAAAAGCAAAAAAATAATAAAGCTAAATCTCATAAAAGAGAAGAAAAACTGTTGAATTTTAAGAAATTCGGATTTTTGAATTTTTGATAATTTTCGATAATTTTAGATTTTTTACCAAAGAGTCGAAACTATTAAATAAGTAAAGTATTTTATAAAAGCACAAAAAAAATGAAGCTAAATTCTATAAAAGAGAGGAAAAAATGTTGAATTTTAAGAAATTCGGATTTTTGAATTTTTGATAATTTTCGATAATTTCACATTTTTTACCAAAGAGTCGAGACTATTAAAAAAGTAAAGTATTTTCTAAAAGCACAAAAAAATAAAGCTAAATCCCATAAAAGAAAAGAAAAAATGTTGAATTTTAAGAAAATCGGATTTTTAAATTTTTTCGAATTTTTGATAATTTTAGATTTTTTACTAAAGAGTCGAGACAATTTGATAAGTAAAGTTTTTTTTAAAAGCACAAAAATAATAAAGCTAAATTCTATAAAAGAGAGGAAAAAATGTTGAATTTTAAGAAATTCGGATTTTTGAATTTTTGATAATTTTCGATAATTTTACATTTTTTACCAAAGAGTCGAGACAATTTAATAAGTAAAGTATTTTCTAAAAGCACAAAAATAATAAAGCTAAATCCCATAAAAGAGAAGAAAAAATGTTGAATTTTAAGAAAATCGGATTTTTGAATTTTTGATAATTTTCGATAATTTTACATTTTTTACCAAAGAGTCGAGAAAATTTAATAAGTAAAGTATTTTCTATAAGCACAAAATTAATAAAGCTAAATCCCATAAAAGAGAAGAAAAAATGTTGAGTTTTAAGAAAATCGGATTTTTGAATTTTTTCGAATTTTTGATAATTTTAGATTTTTTACTAAAGAGTCGAGACAATTTAATAAGTAAAGTATTTTTCAAAAGCACAAAAATAATGAAGCTAAATCTCATAAAAGAGAGGAAAAAATATTGAATTTTAAGAAATTCGGATTTTTGAATTTTTTCGAATTTTGATAATTTTAGATTTTTTACCAAAAAGTCGAGACAATTTAATAAGTAAAGTATTTTTCAAAAGCACAAAAATAATGAAGCTAAATTCTATAAAAGAGAGGAAAAAATGTTGAATTTTAAGAAATTCGGATTTTTGAATTTTTGATAATTTTCGATAATTTTACATTTTTTACTAAAGAGTCGAGACTATTAAATAAGTAAAGTATTTTCCAAAAGCACAAAAATAATGAAGCTAAATCCTATAAAAGAGAGGAGAAAATGTTGAATTTTAAGAAATTCGGATTTTTGAATTTTTTATAATTTTCGATAATTTTACATTTTTTACCAAAGAGTCGAGACAATTTAATAAGTAAAGTATTTTTCAAAGGCAAAAAAATAATAAAGCTAAATCTCATAAAAGAGAAGAAAAACTGTTGAATTTTAAGAAATTCGGATTTTTGAATTTTTGATAATTTTCGATAATTTTACATTTTTTACCATAGAGTCGAGAGAATTTAATAAGTAAAGTATTTTCTAAAAGCACAAAAATAATAAAGCTAAATCCCATAAAAGAGAAGAAAAAATGTTGAATTTTAAGAAAATCGGATTTTTGAATTTTTGATAATTTTCGATAATTTTAGATTTTTTACCAAAGATTCGAGACAATTTAATAAGTAAAGTATTTTCTACATTAAAAAGTTTGACATTAAAAAATATATAAAAAATGCCAATATACTTAACCCACAAAATTAAATTTTCAAAACAAACAAATGAATGCAGATAATTTGCTAACGGAAAGGAAACTTACGATTATTATAATGTATTCTATTATTGTCTAAAATTTAAAATAAAATTAATTTTCAAATCAATTTTTATTAGGAAATTCTACGAGAATTCAATTATTTAAATACAAAAGTAAATTATTTATTGAATAATTGAATTTTTCTTAAAATTGAATTCTTATAAAGAATTTTATTAACAAATTTTTAAATATTTAAATTCTATTGAAGAATTTTAATATAAATTTTTAGATTAGTTACTTTTTTGAAGGAATTCGTTTAAAATTGTATTGAAAATAATTGAAATTCTACGATGAGTTTTATTATTTTTGAAAATAATTAAATTATTGAGAAGAATCTTATAAAAAATTTATGTAAATATTTGAAATCTTGTGAAATTTTTATTATTTATGAAAATAATTAAATGTTTACATACAGTTTTATTAAAATTGTTTTTAAATATTTGAATTCTTTTGGATAATTTTATTAAAATAGTAGATATTGATTATCATTGAAATGAGAAAGATTTTTGAAAATAATTTAAATTTTTATAAGAATTTTATTAAAATTTTTTATAATTATTGAATTTTGAAAAATATGAAATATTGAGTAGGGGAATGTAGTCAAGGTTGGCCTACTGTCTAGGTAGGCCACTCGCGTTTTTTTGTCAAGTTCACTAGCGCCACCTACGCGCATTTTTGTCGAAGCTTGTCTTAGTGAAACCTAACTTTTTGTTCAATTACATTTTCGGAAAATCGAAAATTGTGTTTTCTGTGACGTCGGTACAAAAAAAGCTCAAAAAAAGTTTTGTGCATCATGTGAAAAACCATTAATAAAAGATAAAAAACAAATTGAATCGTCAAGGCAAGTATGCAGAAAATTTGTGGGACTCATGGTTGAAAGAAAAACAAAGTAAAAAATCGAATCCCGAAACGTATTTCTTTATGGTTACAACAATTCGGTAATGTTACTTACTGTCAAGGTCGGCCACTATGTGTTTAAAATGCGCAAAGTTGAGGACGAGCTACTTCATTTGCAAAAACTGCAATTCTGTATAACTCATAATATAATTGATCATCTTATTAATATTTTTATTTAATTTTATTAATATTTTAGTGCAAAATTTTTTTTTATTTATATTTATTTTTTTATATTGTTTATTGTTATTATTTTGTTATTTCATTAAGTTACAAACTGTAAACAATAAAGAATCAATTTTCCGTAACTCCAAACATGTTATTTTATTTTTTAACGATTAATGCCCTTTGAATTTTAAACATGGCCGACCTTGACTGTAATAGCCAACCTGGACTACAAATTTTTTTTTTTTAAATCTTTATAACTTTTTCATTTTTAAACCTGTCAATTTACTTTGTACAGAAAAAATGTTCCTTTTAAACAGGACTTTCCAACCATATACTTCAATTGTCCAAATTCATTTTTAAAAAAAAGTTATAAACAAAAGTCAAAAAGGTGGCCGACCTAGACTTTGTTCCCCTAATTGAATGTTTCTTAAAAATTAATTCTTATAAAGAATTTTATTAACAAATTTTTAAATAATTGTATTCTTTTGATAAATTTTAATAAAATTCTTAAGAATAGTTACTTTTTTTAAGGAATTCGATTAAAATTGTATTAAAAATAAATATTAAAAATTGTATTAAAATTAAATATTAAAAATTGTATTAAAATTAATTGAAATTCTGCGATGAGTTTTATTATTTCTGAAAATAATTGAATTATATTGAGAAGAAACTTATAAAAAATTTGAAAATATTTGAAATCCTGAAAATTTTTTATTATTTATTTAATGTTTGCGTAAAATTTTATTAAAATTGTTTTTAAGTAATTGAATTCTTTTGAGTAATTTTATTAAAATAGTTGATATTAAAAATCATTAGAATGCGGAAAATTTTTGAAAATAATTGAAATTTTGACAAGAATTTTATTAAAAGTTTTGAAATTAATTGAATTTTGAAAAAGAATTTTTTTATTTATAAAGATGATTGTGATTTTGTCAAGATATTTTTGTAAATTTTGAACGTAATTGAATTTTGTGATAAGAATTTTATTACTTTTGAAAATAATTGAATTTCAGCAATCAATTGTACCTTCTTCAAAATTAAATTTTTTTAGTGTTTTTCATTAAAACTCTTCTATAAATCCATTATTTTTAATAATTAATTAAATATGACACATTTAATTTATTTCAGAAGATTTTGAATCATTAAAATTTTTTAAAAATTAAAGTTCATTAAAATTTCTAATTAAATTCATTTAAGATTAAAATTTTATAAAATTTTAAATTGAAACCGTTTGAAGTTCATTTATTTATGAAAATTGTAAACGCAACACTTTTAAAACTGAATTAATTTTGAGATATTTAAGTAAAATTATTCATGAAATAATTTGTTTATTTTATGATAGTTGTTCAAGATTTAAGTTATTTAAAAAGAAATTTTTGTCAGAAATTGAAAAAATTGAAGGTTTTGTATTAGAATTCATTGTAATTTTTAGTTTATGAGTCAAACTAAAAAAGACACAAAAATTCAGAATTTTCTTATGTTATCTCAAAATTTAATTTTTTTTCAGTACTTTTAATAAGAATTTCTGACTTTTCCTTGAATTCCCTATGTCAGAAGATATGATTATTATAATTATAATAATATTAAAACTATATATTCCAGTTCATATTTTATTTTTATAAAAAAAATTGATTTATAAATTTTTACATTCTATTATTTTTAAAATTGCTAATTTAATGAAAAAAGTGACCGATAAGTTAGTCGCGCGCGAATTATCTCGCGACTTTTCACTAATTCCGATTAAGAGTGTCGCCACGTATAGAAATAATTTATTTATACCGAACACTTTTTTCTAAAACCAATTTTACCCGATTTTCCTTCTTACTTTATCTTTTTTTGTTCTAATTAATATCGAAGAAAAAACATTACAGTTATTACCGAATTATTTTAATAATAATCATTGTGTGAAAAGAGGACGACACGTGAATGTTTCGAAAGTGTTCACATTTATATACGTGTATTTATAAAGAAAGGGAGTGACAAAAAGAGAGAGAAAGAGAAAGAGAGAGAGATAGTAGTTGAAAATTAAAGTTGTCGTTCCGAAAAAAAAATGTTTCGAAATAAGCGACACGTATAATTTTTTTTTATTGATGACCCGCCTCTCGATAATTCTCATCATTGGCGAGAAGCTTCTCGAGTTCATTTGAACACCTTCGCTCTCACACACAAATACACACAGGACTCTTTAAAAAGTTGAAACCTCTTGTAATTTGTAGAGTCATCGTGTAATGACGGGCGGGCTGTCAGCTCTCGCGACCCAAGAGAGCCGAGTAACAATAATAATTTGAACATCAAAAACGGTTCATTGGTATAAGCGCGCGGTGCACATCAGAAAAAAACTCGTACCACCAGCAAAACACCTGGGAGATACTATATTGGTATCTTGTCTCGTTCATTCTCAATTGATGGTCACAAGTTTAGTTATCATCGTTCACGTTGTGTGTCCTTCTTGGAATTTTTAATTTTATTTATTACTTTTTAAATAAGATTATAGCTCCAAAAAAGAAGTAACAAAAAAAAAGAAATTAATCTAGAATTAAATTATTTATTCATTATAAATTTCCTGGTATCTAGAAGTGTATATACTGATATACTTCGAGATACTGTATCAAGGTGATAATGAATTAATTATGGGAACGGGAAATAAGGAAAATAATTATTTCTCGATCTTGGATTATTAGATTTGTGTTCAGGATGATGGATGATAATTGTAATAACATTTTCTTAATTGTTTTACTTTGAATTCTGATTTGGCATATTTGTTATTTTTACCATTAGTAGTATTACTATTAGTATTCTTATACTATTGTTTTCTTGTTTTCTTGTTATCAACTATTGTTGACATTTAGTACCAGCAATTGGATTGGTACCAGCGATTTTTTGCTGTTTTGACAATAGTTATTGTTGCCAATTGGTAGCAGCGATTTTTCGCTTTTTTGTTATAAATTACATTGTACAATTGATACCAGTGATTATTCACTATCTTATTGTTACTAATTATTGTTGACAATTGGCTTCAGAATTTGGTACCAGAATTACTTCGTTGTCTTGTTACTAACTATTGTTGACAATACCTTTGATTTTTTGCCTTCTCAATACTTACTAATGTTGACAAATTCGCACTAGAAATTTGGTACCAGCGATTTTTCGCTTTTTTGGTAATAATTATTTTTGACAATTGGTATCAATGATTGTTCGTTGTATTGTTGCTATCTATTATTGACAATTGGTACCAGCGATGTTTCGCTTTTTTGGTATTAATTATTGTTGACAATTGGTACCAGCAATTGGTGTCAACGATTTTTTGTTTTATTGTTATTAACTACTGTTGAAAATTAGTGCCGAAAATTGATATCAGCAATTTTTCGTTTTCTTATTACTAACAATTTTTCACAATCGGTAATATCAAGCCTTTACTTTATGTTACTTATAAATGTTGACAAATGGCACCAGAAATTGATACCATCTATTCCTTCTGTTTTCATACTAACTATTGTTGGTAATTGGTACCATCGATTGTCAGTTTTATTTTTGCTATCTAGTCTAGTTGACAATTGGTACCAGATATTAGTACCAATTGTTCGCTTTATTCCTGTTATCCATCATTGACAGTTGGTACCACTAATTTTTTTTTGTTACTATCTACTGTTAAGAATTGGTACCAGACATTAGTACCAATTGTTCGCTCTATTGTTATTATCTATAATTGACAATTGGGACCACAAGAATTGGTACCAGTGATTTTTTTTTCTTTCTTGTTACTAACTGTTGATGATAATTGGTACCAGCAATTGTTCGCTCTATTGTTATTATCTATCATTAACAATTGGTACCAGTGATTTTTTTTTTCTTTCTTGTTACTAACTGTTGATGATAATTGGTACCAGCAATTGTTCGCTCTATTGTTGTTATCTATCATTGACAATTGGTACCAGTGATTTTTTCTTTTTTGTTACTAACTATTGTTGATGATTGGTACCGGCAATTGTTCGCTCCATTATTGTTAACTTTTATTGTCGACTGGTACCAGCAATTGGTTTCAACGGTTTATCGCTCTGTCGTTAATAACTGTCGCTGACAAACAGTATCAGCAATTGGTACCAAAGATTGTTTGCTCTATCGTTGCTAACTATTGTTGTCAATTGGTACCAGTGATTTTTCGCTTACTTGTTTTTAACTACTGTTGACACTTGCTACCAAGAATAATAACAAATAGTTACTGTATTTTCTAGTAAGAATTGTCACTATTACCAATTGTTACTGGAAATTGCTGGTACCAATATAAATTGCTACCCCAAATAGTGATTTCCATTCTTATTGTTCAATATTAATATTAATTATACTGTTACCACTGCCAATTAGTTTCTTGAATAACTTTTTATTCCTGTAAATGACTCCTATACAATTTATTACAACTAATTGAAATTCACTAATTATTACCAATGCCTAATTAATACTATCAGAATTTGTTATCATCTGCCATTTTTACTATCAGCAATTATTACTTTTAGTAATAATTGAAAATTTGAAATATAAAAAAATTATTATAATTTTTTTTAATTGCAATCAATCTTTTTTCGCTGTATAGTCTGTGTATGTTGCTCACAATTGGTCATATAAATTTTCAGTAGGGGAGAGTCTCCAGTTGTGAGACGGGTTTCATTTTTGACCCGTAAATTGTAAACGGGCAAACGAAATTGTAAATAAAATACACCGTTCGAAAGGTAACAGAAATACGCAACTTTTATTAAAAGAAAGTATAGTGTTTCGATGAACTCAAAAAATTTTACGATACATTTTCCGAGCACATCGATTTTTTCAAAAAAAAAAAATGTCTCCAGTTGTGAGACACTCATTAAAAATTGCTAAAATTTAATAAGTTTGACATAAAACGTTATGTTTAGTAGAAATAATTAAATATATTAATAATATATATTATTATATACTAAATAATAATATTTATTCGCCAAAATATGACTATCAAATAAACACAATTTAATAGCTTCAACAAGAGCATTAAAATTGATTTCTTCTGAATCAATTGACTTTTTTCCACTTGACATGCCCAAAAATACTAGAAAATAGAATCAAAACAACATTTAAATAGTATGCCTGCAAAGTCGTATTTTTTACGCTGCCCAGATGGGTGTTGACACCGTCTCACAACTGGTGATATGCTGTGTCTCACACCCAGAAATTGGCGCTATTTTGAAAAAGGAAAATTAAATTATTTTCAACCGTAGATTGGAACAATGCAATGTTGCATCACAAAATATAAGGAAAACACTAAAAGAAAATGCATTACATTTACCTTTTTCAATTAATTAAATTGCAAAAAAAGTACTTTGCATTTATTGAAAAAACGCTTTTTAGTCGATTATCACACACAGTGTTGGTATTTAACAAAAACAGTTTATATATCCGCCTCGGTGTACACGAAATAGTTGGCTCATATAAAAAGAAATGTTTTTATATAAACCAATCGGCTTTTTAATATTGCATGTTAAAAAAAATTGACTGTCTCACAACTGGAGGTGTCTCACAACTGGAGACTCTCCCCTACTTTTTAATATAATAAAAAGTTTGTATTTTAAACTTTAAAGAAATGCAAATACCAAGAAAATAAATAGATTATACTTAGAATGGTTAGAATTGGAAATAATCTGGAAAAATGACTGATAAAAAGAAAAAGAAATTAAAAATCTACCGTTTAGAGAGAGAAGAAAAAATTTCGAACCATGTCATTAGCACATCTTTTAAGTATCGAGAATATAAAGGTGTGAAATGATCAATTAAAATTGAAACGAATCAAATTAAAATATTGACTTTCACTATTTTTCCCTCTATATCTACGGAGAAATGAACAAATTTTTGACCTTTCTCGATTCTAAAATAGAGTTGAAAAGTAGTTCAATGATAATTACTTAATTGGTCGTGATCGATGATGATTCCTGATTAACTCAGATGAGATTATTATAATAATATACAGATTTTATATATTATATACATGTTGAAGAGGAGTATCGATGACCCTGTAAAATGTTGAAGTGTATTCTTGCCGCATAGCAAGCTGACGTGTCTTTTCTTTCTATGAACAAGGCCTCGTTGTCAAAGTGAAGGTGTCAAAGTTCGAGCGCAAAGAGTGCACGATATCTCTCTCTCTCTCTCTCTCTCTCTCTCTCTCTCTCTCTCTCTCTCTCTCTTTTTCTCTCGAGGTGTCGGATGCTGCGAGAGTAAGAGAGAAATAAAAAAAGGAAAAAGAGAGAAAGAGGGAAAATGGGAGAAAAAGAAGGAAAGAAAATGAGAGAGAAAGAGAGAGAGAAAAGAAGAAAAAGAGAAGGAGAGAAAAAAGAGAAAAAGAATCTACAGATATTAGAGATGCAAGATAGCTTTATTACACGCGCAAGTCGATGCCAACGTGAGACACATCGTCGGCAGCCTTTGATCATTCAAATCGGATTTCGATTCCTTCGCTAAATTCATCTTCTTCATGTTCAACATCATGAAATTCATCTCTTAACACTCAATTATCGAGAGTTTTCGAGAATATTCACCCTATAGAGAAAAATTGTGCAAAAAGCATATTTCTTTTTTTTCCACCTGTATTTTTTTTTCTCCTTATTCTCAAAGTAAAAATTAATTTTCCATTTCTTTAAATTCTTTTTTTTTCAAAACGTCTCTTTATTTATTTATTAGTGACCGACAAACAAAACGAGATTGAATAAAAATTTACTTTTTGATTCATTGTTTTTGTATAAAATGGAAAATAAATTTGGAATTAAACTTTTATTTTTGTTACTCTTTATATAATCTAGAAATATAATGGAAAAATTACTTTTGTTTTTTTAGGTTTTGTAATGATCCAGAAAGAAAATTAATTTTATTTCTTTACATTTTTGTATATGATGCAGGAATACAAATAAAAATTACTTTAGTTTTTTTTTAGGTTTTTTATTATCGAAAAATGAAATTAAAAAAATTACTTTTTCTTTGATCCGGATAGGAAATTAAAAATTAATTTTGCTTTTTTACTTTTTGTATGAGCTAGAAGCAAAATGGAAAAATACTTTTGTATTTTTACTTTTTTATCTAGAAAGAAAATGAAAAAATTTCTTTTGTTTTTTACGTTTTTTTTTATTCAGAAACGAAATTAAAAATTATTTTTGTTATTTTTTACTTTTTGTATTATCTAGAAATAAAAGTAAAAATTGATTTTACTTTTTACATTTTGTATGCCATCTAGAAATAAAACTCAAAATTATTTTTTTATTTTTTACGTTTTTTATGATCGAAAAAAATTACAAATTACGTTTATTATAGTATTTTTTCAACTTTTTTATATATGTACTAGAAACAAAATGTATAAATCAATTTGTTTTTTTACGTTATATATAAAATTTATAAACAAAGTTAAAAATTTCTTTTTTTCTTACTTTTTGTTTGAAATGGAAAATAAATTAAAACTAACTTTTTTTTTAGTTTTACTTTTTTATGATCTAAAAATATATAATGGAAAAATTACTTTTTGTTTTTTACGCTTTTTATGATCGAGAAACGAAATAAGAAATTACTTTTTGTCTGATTTAGAAAGGACATTAAAAAAATAGTTTTGCTTCTTTTATTTTTTGTTTAATCTAGAAACAAAATAAAAAAAATACTTTTGTATTTTTACTTTTTCATTCAGAATAACGAAATGGAAAAATTACTTTTGTTTTTTGTTTTTCACATTTGTTTGAGTCAAAAACGAAATTAAAAATTAATTTTGTTTTTTACTTCTTGTATGCGATCTAGAAATAAAATTAAAAAATTACTTTTTGTCTTACTTTCTGTATGATCTTGAAAAAAATGGAAAAATACTTTTGTACTTTTACATTTTGTATATGATCCAAAAATAAAATTGAAAATTATTATTTTTTTTTAATGATTAAGAAACAAAATTAAATAAATATTACTTTATTTCTTCATGGGAAAATTAATAAATTACTCGTAAGCGCTTCATCTTGTTTATAACAAATTTTATTATTTTTTTTCAAGATTTTTTTATTAATTTAAAATTTCTTTTTTTTCACTATCGCTTAACTTTAGAAATGATACGGTAATGAAATAGGAGTTTTATCATCTGGCATAGAACACAGAAAAAACCAGTGTAAGCATTTAAAGCAGTGTGAAAAGCGATGACATGCGAACAAGTGAATAGTCGTGTTAATATATGATGATAATCATCTCAACCTCAACTCTAATTAGCGAACAATCTGGTCCTTAATACATATATGTATGAAAGAGCTTTAATATGCTCACATGTATGACGAAGCTTATTCTCGCACGTGGTCGATTAAAATATTGTTATAAAAAAAAAAAAAAAAATGAAAACTCAAATATTTCGCGTGACATTACAATATTTTCAAACTGCACAAATTGCAGCAAACTTTTCATACAAAAAAACGAGCAAAATTAAAAGTGATTGATGCACTTTTTAACTAAAATTAAATATTTTTTATTTTATATTCTGCAGAATTCATTATCACTTTGATAGATTTTGATTTTTCACTTTCATTTTAATAAAGAATGAAAATAGAAGTGAAAGTAAAAATAGAAATCTTTCAAAGTGAAAGTGAAAATGAAAATAAAAATTTGTCAAAATGCAAGTGAAAATGAAAAAATCTTTTAAAGTGAAAGTGAAAATGAAAGTCAAAGTTGAAACTATCAAAGTAAAAGTGAGAGTGAAAATCAAAGATAAAATAAAAATCTACAAAAGTGAGAGTGAGAGTGAAAACGAAAGTCAAAGTAAAAATAAAATCACACATTAAATTCATGTAAAGCTCGAGCGAATTGAATTATTATTAATATCGCTACCAGTAGTCACTAATTAGAAGACGAGAATTTCTTTTTTCATTTTTAATCATTTCACAAATAATTTGATGGAATTTATTTGGTTCGTGTCCGGGCCTTATACGATTCTCACCAGACTCTCGTGGGTCCCGTTTTTCGTAATTTATACGATTTGGCTCGTGGTGCTTCGGGGGGTCCAGGCAACGTCCCTCGCTTTACGAACGCAATTCGCCCGCAACAATTAGTTATTTATGAGGCGTTCTCGCCTAAGCTTCGCGCGCAGCTACCAAACAGACGCTAACCATTGGGTCTTCTCTCCTTTGGACACCGAGACACGGGAGAATAATATGCTTTTATTTACACGCGCGCCTCTTTCGCGTGGGCGTGATTATTCTCTCGAAACCCCCTTTTTTATTCTTTTTCTGCTTACCCGATCCTTGCTTCTTGACTTCATCCATTTTTTTATGAGACACCATCTGGCTGCTCCTCTAATCAGTATTCGAATTCCATTTCAAAAGCAGTTCTCTTTACGACGCGATACCAATTCGATACGTATTTTATCATATTTGCATATTATACTTTCTTTCCGTTCGGTGTGCGATCTTTATTTTTTTATTTTTTTATGATTTTATTATATTATTTATTAGTATTTATTTATTTATATATTTATTAGCATTATTTCTTTATATTGTATTTTATTAATTAATTAATTAACTGATCTAAATTATTATGCAAATTATTCTCCTTTTTATTTATAAAATAAAAAGTACTAGAAAATTGTTAATTGATAACAAATTTTGATCACTAAACAGGCAATATACCCATTTTATGCATAATTTTTATTTCTCAATAAAAATATTGTTTACAAACTCACTTTTTTCTTTTGGGGAGAAAAACATTAGATATTCTCATTTCTTAATATTTTTGTAGAAAAATATCTCAATTTTCATAAGGAAATAATTTGCATCAATTCTATTTCTTAATTTCAATTGTTTAAAAAAAATTCAAAGTTTCTTAAAAATAAAGGAAAAAAATGTTTATAAATTATATTTGTCAATTAGAAAATTTAATTGAAAATGAAACTGAAAATATTTGAATTTTTAGAAAAATAAAGGAAAAAATGTTCTGTTAAAATTATTTACGAATATCTTTAATTGTAAAATTATTCGAAAACAATAATTTCTTTTTTTTATAAATTTTAAATATTTAATTGTTATTATTTTTCCATAGGAATTAAGATTTTCAAAAATTTCAAATGCGAACCTTTTTGAAATTAATCAACTTTAAACATATTATTGTTATAAAACATAAAGAAAACGAATACTCCGAGTCTTCGACTCGGAGTGATCGATTTATTCATGTTTTATAATTAAAGAGGATCGAGTGTTAAAATCATTATTTTATATTAAAATTTTAAAAATTAAATAAAAAAATTTAAATCTTAATTTAATATTGAAAATTAAAATCAAAATAGGTATTTAAGTTAATATCTAGAAATCAAAATTAAAAATTCTGTAATTGGAACTAAAAAATATAAATTAAAGATTAAAAATTGAAATATTTATTTTTTTTCAAATTTAAAAAATAAAACTTTAAAACTTTTAATTGAAAGAAACACAAATAAATAAGAGATTGGAAACTAAAATTCGAAAATTTGTTAGCAAATTAAAGTAAAATTTAAAAATTAAAAAACACATTGAAAATTTTATTGAAAAAAAATGTTCTGTTAAATTTGTTTACGAATATCTTTAACTATAAAATTATTCGAAAACAATAATTTCTTTTTTGAATATTTTAAGTATTTAATTATTATTATTTTTCCATAGGAATTAAGATTTTCAAAAATTTCAAATTCAAACCTTTTTGAAATTAATCAGCTTTAAAAATATTGTTATAAAAAATAAAGAAAACGACTTAAAAATTATTTTCATATTCTATTATTATCTAAAATTTAAACTAAAATTAATTTTCAAATTAATTTTTATTAGGAAATTCTACGAGAATTCACTTATTTAAATACAAAAGTAAATTATTTATTAAATAATTGAATGTTTCTTAAAATTTAATTCTTATAAAGGATTTTATTAAAAAATTTTCAAATAATTGAATTGAAATGAAAATTATAAACGCAACTCTTTTAAAATTGAATTAATTTTGAAATATTTAAATAAAATTATTCATTAAATTGAAATTGAAAAAATTGAAAGTTTTGTAGTATTAGAATTCGAGGTAATTTTATAGTTTTATGAGTCAAACGAAAAAGACACAAAAATTCAGAATTTTCTTATGAAATTAAAAAATTTAATTTTTTTCAGTATTTTTAACAAGAATTCCCGACTTTTCCCTGAATTCCGTGTGTCAGAATATATGATTTTTATAATTATAGTAATATTAAAACTATATATTCCAATTCATATTTTATTTTTATAAAAAAAAAATTTGAATTACAAATTTTTACGTTCTATTATTTTAAAAATTGATAATTTTATTGCAAAAAGTGAGTAAAAAGTTAGATTTACTTAGATATTTAGGAAAATATTTTTTATTTATTTTTAGGGAAATATTTTTTCGTCGAGTAAATAATTTCCTTCTTTTCAAATAAATATCCTTTTTTTATTTTTTAATATTTTAATTTTTAATCCAGAATAATTTTGCCGAAAAAATTTTTTTTCTATATAAATAAATTTATATTTAGTAAATTTTCATGACTGATTAAAATATTTTCGTGAAAATTAATGTAACTTCCTCTTACCATACGCTAAATAAACGGGAAGTAGATTCTTTTGAATTTTCGAGATGTATATATTTATTCTTTGGTTGAAACTTGAGTTTTGATCTTCAGTCGGAAGAAGCGTAGGTGTTTATAAATGACTTTCACGTTGCTTCAGGGTGTGTTCATGCATTTTAAATGTGTCCAGTTTCTTTTTCTTTTTCTCTATATAGATTTAGAAAATTTCTGATACATTCAGATACTTCAATTATTAAGAACTGCGCAAAAAATGAAGAAAAAAAAATCAAAAATTTATGACTCAGAAGAAATTCATTTGCTTTGAGTAATAAATTTTTAGTTTTTCAGTTGAGAAAATGAAAACTGTAATTAATAAATAGTAAGTAATAAAAAGATATTTATAAATATTATTAAAGTTTATACACAAAAAATTTAAAAATATAATTGTTACGACTATATTAATTTGATAGTCGTGGTTGTTGCACAAGTTAAACTGAAATATGCACTAAATAAATAATTTTTTTTAAGGAACTTTTAATTCTAAATTATTAGCAAAGAGAATTTTGTGCCTGAAAAAAAATTTGATAGAAAAATAGGAACTAGAGAAAAATTATATAATTAAGTGGAGAAATATAAAATTAATAGCTGTACGTAAATTAAGTAGTAAGCAAAATATTTAAAAAATAAAATAATAGTTATTATTATTAATATAATTTTTAATTTTATTTTTAATTTTGTTTTCAATTTTATTTTTATGAATAAATTAAAAACTGTTGAGTAGATTAAAGGCAATAATACAAAAATATATTTTTATAAAAACGAAGTTTATTTTTTCTCATAATAACAATATTTAATTTGAAGAAGAAAAATGATCTCTGCACCTTGTGTGTGTACATTTACAATGTAACAATTTTTAGTGTCAGCGTTTTGCAGATGTTTTATGTATTATCATCATTTCGAATGCCACGTGTCACTAGTGAACGAGTTATGACAATAAAAATGTAAAATTGACGGTCCAACTAATAATAAGTAAATTGGAATGAAACCTACCTACTACTATACTCTATGAAACAAAAAAAAAAATTGAGGAAAAAATTATAAATATTCACGTGTTGTACAAAAGCAAAAAAGAGGCTATAATTCATAACTTTATGTATGTATACACATATATATGTATATACACATTCGTCGCTGCCTGCAAATATAGAAACTGCACTTTTGATATATTGCATACAAAGTCCGTATTTGATTTATCATTCGTTTAAGATAAAACCTGTTTATGTTTATAAAGTAAAGTAATATATACAGTCAAAGAGCGTCGCGTCTTTTGCACTATAACGTAACGCCAGTAAGTTATTCGCTAATTTACAGAGAGTAACGTTATCAAAATTGACCGTCCCACGGCCTTTTGCAAATGACCATTCATTTCTTTTCTCTTATATATCGTGTAGTACAGGGGAGATCGGGGCGTAATGAATAATTGGGATTTCTTTCAGAAATCCTAAATTGAAATAATTTCACTCAACAGAATAGTTTTATTGTAGTTGCAGGGCTTCTCCGAAATTTAATTATTTTCAAATATTTTCCTCAATTCAATTCAATTCAATTCAATTTCATCAAATTTTCCAAAAGAATTGAATTATTTAAAAAAAATTTTAATAAAATTCTACACAAACTTTTAATTATTTTCAAAAAATAGTAAAAATTTCACAAGAATATCATCATTTACAATTTTTTTTTTTATAAATTTCTTCGCAATCATTCAATTATATTCATAAATAATAAGATTTTTAGGGGATTCCATTATTTTCGTAAATAATAAACTTCATTTTATAAATTCAATTATTTTCATAAATAATAATAAAACTCATCGCAGAATTTCAATTATTTTTTAATACTAATCGAATTTCTCAAAAAATGTAATTATTCTTAAAAATTATATTTTAAATAAAAAATTAAAATTTTTAAATTCGTCAAAAGAATTCAATTATTTAAAAATTTGTTAATAAAATTATTTATGAGAATTAAATTTTAAAAAACATTCAATTATTCAATAAATTGTTATTTTTGTATTTAAATAATTGAATTGTAGTAGAATTATCTCATAAACATTGATTTAAAAATGTATTTCAGTTTAAATTCTAGATTATAATTGAATCTCAAGAGCATTTAAGCGAAAATTTTTAGAAATAATTGAATTTTGAAAAGATTTCAGATTAAAATCTTTGAAAATTTGAATTTAACCCCTTCAGTGTGCAGCTAAAATATAACAAAATGGTCCCAAAATGTGTAAGACCGTCTTGTGAATAAATTTTCATGACACTATGTACTAAGGGGTTTTTGGGGTCGCTGATTACGATTCCGGTGTTAATTTTCAAAAATTCAAAATGGCGGATCCAATATGGCGAACACGATATTAAAAAATTCATTGGATTCGCTTAAAATTCGTTACTTGGAGGTTTTCGTGGTCGCTGATTACGAATCTGACATTAGTTTTTTAAAATTCAAAATGTCGAATCCAAAATGGCGAACACGATTTTGAAAAATTCATTGGATTCGCTTAAAATTCGTTACTCGGGGGTTTTCGTGTTCGCTGATTACGAATCTGACATTAGTTTTTTAAAATTCAAAATGGCGGATCCAAAATGGCAGTCACAATTTTGAAAAATTCATTAGATTCGCTTAAAATTCGTTACTCGGGGGTTTTCGTGGTCGCTGATTACGCATCTGTTATTAGTTTTTCAAAGTTTAAATAGTAAGAATTTTTAAAATAATTTATCCACTTTAGAAATTTTTCAAAATTTTGGCGGACATTTTGTATGAAAAATTATTTATTTTAAAAATATGACTTCAGAATCGTGATCAGCGACCCCAAAAACCCCCGAGTAAGAATTTTGAAAAGAATTTATCTACTTTAAAAGATTTACAAAAAATTTTGGCGGCCATTTTGGATGAAAAATTATTTATTTTGAAAATCTGACTTTAGAATCGTGATCAGCGACCCCAAAAACCCCCGGGTAAGAATTTTTGCGAATATACGTTAAGATGTTTTCTTGTTTGGGCCATGACGTGTATACACGTCATCCACTGTTTGGGCCAGTTTGTTTCATGACGTGTATACACGTCATCCACAGTCAAGGGGTTAACTAACAATTCTGTAGAATTAATTTTTTTTTTGAGAAACTTTAATTGCGAATTTTTTTTTTGAAATTATTTAAAGTTTTTATTGTTTAATATATAATAAATTATTTAATTGAAGAATTTACAAATAATTGAAATTTTGTAAAATTGAATTTGAAAATTCTTAAAGAACTTTTTTAAAAATTATAAAAAACAATGGGTTTGTAGAAGATGTTTAGTTGAAAACACAAAAAAAAATTCTATTTTTTAAAAGTTACAAATTATTGCAAAAATTCAATTATTTTCTTCGTAAAAATTAAATATTGTTCACAAGTAATAAAATTCTTCTTAGGGATTCAATTATTTTCACAAATAATAGAACTCATTGCAGAATTTCAATTATTTTTAATACAATTTAAATCAAAATTTAATTCAAAATCAATTTATTCTTAAAAATTCGATGATTACGATTTTTTATGGAAATTGAATTTTAAGAAATATTCAATTATTTAATAAATTATTTTTTTTTGTAATTAAATAATTGAATTCTAGTGGCATTTTCTAATAAAAATTTATTTAAAAATTAATTTCAGTTAAAATTTTAGATAATAATTGAATATTAAAAGCAATATAGCGAGAATTTTTAAAAATAATTGAATTTTAAAATTAATTTTTTTGAAAAAGTTTAATTGAATTTTTTTAATATTATTTTAAGTTTTCATTTTCTATTATTTATTTAATTGAATAATTTATGAATAATTGAAATTTCGTAAAATTGAATATTGTAAACAAACATGTATTTGAAAATTCTTAAAGAATTTTTTCAAAAGCTGAAAATATTTTAATAAAAAAAGTAAAAAACCGAGGATTTAGCCATAATGCCTCGGTCTCCCCTACTATGTATTTTAAACATATTTACAAAGTACGTATTTTTTGATGTATCAAAAATTTTATGTGTACGCTATGTAGAATTTTCGAAATTTATCAAATCGTCATTTTTCTCATAGTTATTTTTAATTCTATTATTTTGTTAATTTTAGTAATTTTATAAAATATAAATTTTATAAAATGTTCAACTAAACAGAAAAGAAAAAAAAACTAACTTGTACTAAAAAGAAAGAATATTAATATACTTAACGCTCCAGTTTTCAGATTATAATTTTCCTTCTAATAACTTCTAAAAGGTTTCTTAATTTTAGTCGCAATTTTTATCTAGTTCTTGAGATTTATTTACAGTATTTATATATTTATACCTATTACAGTTTTAATTATTTATTCGAGATATACTTATAGAGAAATAAATAAATTATCGATAAGTAATGATATAGTAACTAATGGAAAAAATAACCAAGCACTTAAAAATTAATTAACCATTATCGACGAATTAACAGTTTTTAGTGCGGGAGCGATTTCACTCCGGAATTGAGTCTTCATTTTCTTGTGGACAGGAGACAGATTGGGAATTGAATCTGTAGACACTTTCTGGATATTGGTACCTGCAACAAAAGAAAAGAAGAAGTAATTAAATAATTATTTTTTCGATGAATAGTTAATTATGATTGTATAATGAATAACTAAATTTTTATAACAATTAAGAATTATTTTTTTAAAGGTAAAATATTTGTTTATATCTTGAAACTCTCGGTTGAGTTAAGTTGAAAATGGTTAATATTTGATACTTTTAAGTTAAGTTAAAAATTGTGATGGTTTCTATTAACTTGAAATAATGTTGACTAAAGATACTATTCTGTTAAGCTGACAAATAAAAACAGTTGTAAAAGAAACTACGGTTACTGTTAACTTCAATCGAAAATACCTAAAGTTACTATTAACTAAGTAAATAATAAGTGAAGTTACTATTAACTAAAGTTAATAATAACTAAAGTTACTTTTATCTAAAGTTAATAATAACTGAAGTTACTATTAACTAAAGATAATAATAACTGAAGTTACTATTAACTAAAGTTACTTTTAACTAAAGTTAATAATAACTGAAGTTACTTTTATCTAAAGTTAATAATAACTGAAGATAATATTAACTAAAGTTACTTTGAACTAAAGTTAATAATAACTGAAGTTACTATTAACTAAAGTTAATAATAACTCAAGTTATTATTAACTAAATAAACTATTAAAACTTCATCGGTTTCAATTAACTTAAGATGAAAATGACTAAAGTTACTATTAACTAAAAGTAAAAATAACTGAAGTTTCAATTAATTTAAGTTGAAAATAACTAAACTTACTGTTAATTTTAGTTACCAATAACTAAAGTTACTAATAACTCGAGTTACCAAATAAACTAAAGTTATTTTCAACATAAGCTAATAATAAGTAAAGTTTTTATTAACTTAACATAACAATGAAAAAAGTTATTATTAAATTAAGACAATTATAACAAAAGTTACTTTTAGCTTAGGATATGAATAACTAACGTTACTAGTAACTTAGGACAATAGCACGTAAGTTAATGTCAAGTTAATAGCTAACAATATTTGGTTACAATTAACTTAAAATAATAATAGCTAAAGTCACTATTAATTTAGGACAATAATTAATAAAGTCACTACTAACTTTGGACAATATTAATTAAATTTACTATTAACTTAGGACAGTAATTATTAAAGTCACTTTTAACTTTGGACAATATTAACTAAACTTACTATTAACTTAAAATAAAAGTGAAAAAAGTTGCAATAGACTTAAGAAAATAATAACAACTAAAGTTTGCTATTAAGTTAGTATAATAACTCAAGTTACTATTAACTTAATTTACCAGTAACTGAAGTTAATTTAAATTGAAATCATAATTTCCACTAAATTAAATTAATATTAACTGAGATTACCAGTGAATAGAGTTATTCACTAAAGTTACTATTAACTAAAGTTTCCACTAAATGGAGTTACTACTAACTGGAGTTTCCACTAAATTAAGTTACTACCAACTGAGACTACCAGTAAATGGAGTAATAATTAACTAAAGTTATTATTCACTAAAGTTACTATATTAACTAAAATTATTATTAACTAAAGTTACTATTAACTAAAATTATTATTAACTTAAAGTTACTATTAATTAAAGTTTCCACCAAATTAAGTTACTATTCAATTGAGTTTCCACTAAATGAATTTACTAATAACTAATGTTATCACTAGATGGAGTTATCATTAACTAAAGTTTCCACTAAATTAAGACACTATTAACTAAAATTACCAGTTACTAAAGGTACCATTAGCTAATACTAAGGTTTACTAACTCCAATAGTTACCAATGTTACTACTAACTGAATTAACTAATTTTCTTACTAACTGAATTTACAATTATCTAAAGTCATTATTTCCTTACGTTACCATTTACAAAATTTTCTATTGACTGGATTTGATAGTGACTGAAGTTAACAATCATCATAACAATTATAATAACAACTGATCTTAAAAGCTTAAGACGTAACGTAACGGCCCCTATGGGGCCGTTAGCAACTACGGACGAACCGGGGAGTCTCGATATAAGGTTTTCAACCTTTGTCTAAGAAATCCTAAAAAAAGAGAAGAAAAAAAAGGAGAAAGAAAAGGAAAAGAAGAAGAAAAAAGGAAAAACGTAGGAAAAGAAGAAAAAGAAGAAAAAGGTGCAAAAAACAAAAAAGAGAAGAAAACCCAAAGGTGATGGAATAAGGGCCAAGTGTCGATACTTATCTCTCGGTATATGACAAAGACGGGGGTAAAATGCATTTGTTGCCCGCGCGATAATCGGCAGAGAATCACGTGAATCGTTGCACTGCGATGGAGGAGAGGAGCGCGCAAAAAGAGAGGCATCGCTGTAGGTAGGTGCGAGTCCACCAGCTAAAAACCACCAAGTGGAAAGTAACTGGGTGGACGTTTAACATATGAGCGGCTACCAGTGTTATTAATGCGGCAAGAGCTTCGTACTCGGTTTCTTCGGTTGTGCCCACGTATATAGAGAGAGAGACTATCATCCTGCTTGGGGCCACCCGCGGGTCCTTTGGGGCCCCACGGGGGAGACTCTGCCCCCGGGTCTTTCATGGCACAGAGTAGCGAAAGAGGGGGGGATCCTGCGGTAACACGACACTTGGAAACACCAACAGAGAGTGAGAGAGAGAGAGAGAGAGAGAGAGAGAGAGAGAGAGAGAGAGAGAGAGAACGCTGCCAGAAGCCAACTGCATATATAGCCTATAACCCAAGTCAAAGGAGTTATGTCTTCCTGCCCGCCGACGGCTAATTAATATGTGTTTAGGGTGGAATGCCGCACACGTATAATATGCCCCCCCACCTCTCTTCCTCCCGCGAGTGAGCCAACACCCCGCACGGAAGGGATTCCTTTCGAATGATCGAGCGACACTAACATTTCACTAATTTTTCGCAGTTCTTTTCTTTTTTTCTTTCTTTTAATATACCGTCGTTGATTTATTAGAATTCGTATGAGGATTGTATATACGGAATTTGGGAATTTGATATTTAATATGCGAGAAAGGGTTCGCATGGGGAAGTATTATTGATGACGAATTTCAATTCGAAATTAACTGAAATTAGTGTTTTTGGGAGAAGGATTAAAAGTAGGTACAAGTTTAGATGGTGGTAAACGTAATAATCAAAAACTACCCACGTCGAAAATTTAAACAATTTGGAACTTTCTTTTTTTATTAAAGAAGAGCTTTTTCAGAAATACAGAGGAACTTATAGAACTGTTTCAGAATTTATTTCTGATTCAGAAAAAAAATCGTGTCTTGAAAAACGACGTTTGTCTACAAAATTTTTAAAACAATTTTTAGAATCGAATATCAGATTTGGGCTTTTCTTTATCAAATTAGAGCCCTTTTTTATTAAAGAAGAGCTTTTTCCAAAACACCGAGGTACTCAGAGCTTTTTTAGAATTTATTTACGATTCAGAAAAAATTGTTATCTTGAAAAATGACGCTGGTCTTGTCATTTTTTTTAACAATGTTTGGAGTCGATTATCTAATTCGGTTTTTTCATTAAATTTGAGCTTTTTTTTTAAAAGAAGAGCTTTTTCTGAAAAACTAAGGAACTTAGAACTATGTTAGAATTTATTTCCGATTCAGGAAAAATTTCTGGTCTAGATAATTTTTAAATCAATTTTTATAGTCGAATATGAAATTTGGGCTTTTCTTCATCAAATTGGAGACATTTTTTTTATTACAAAAGAGCTTTTTCCAAAACTCGTAGGTACTTAGTACTTTTTAAAAATTTTTGTTCTATTCAGAAATAAATTGTATTTTGAAAAACGACGCTGGTCTTGTAAATTTATTTTAACATTTTTTGTAGTCGAATATCAAATTTGGGCTTTTTTTTATCAAATTGGAGGTTTTTATTATTAAAGAAGAGCTATTTACGAAACACTGAAGAACTTAGAATTTTTTTAAAATTCTTTCGGATTAAGAAAAAATTTGTATCTTGAAAAACGACGCTCGTCTTGACAATTTTTTAAAATAATTTTTGGAGCCGAATATCAAATTGGATCTTTTTTTTATTGAAGAAGAGCTTTTTCCGAAACACGGAGGTACTCTAAACTTTTTTAAAATTAATTTCCGATTCAGAAAAAAATTGTGTCTTGAAAAACGACGCTGGTCTTGACAATTTTTTAAAACAAATTTTGGAGTCGAATATTAAATTTGGGCTTTTTTCATCAAATCGGAGCTTTTTTTAAATAAAGCAGAGCTTTTTCTGAAACACAGAGGAACTTTAGTACTCATTAAAATTTTTTTTTCTATTCAGAAATAATTTGTGTTTTGAAAAATGACGCTGGTCCTGACAATTTTTTAAACAATTTTTAAAGTCGAATATCAAATTTATTTTTTTCTTCTCATCAAACTGGAACTTTTTCTTATTAAAGAAGACCGTTTTCTGAAACACGAGATACTTAGAACTTTAATTTTTGTTGATAACTATTTAACTTTTTAAGTACCGATACGTACTTAAGAATTTGTAGTAATTTCGGTTTGTGTGAGTCAATAGTTATACTTTAATAACTGATATCTTCAGTCAATAGCATTTGTAGTCAATGATAACTTCTGTTAATAACAATCTAGGTTACTATTAACTCCAGTTAATAATAACATTAATTTATTAGCACCTTCAGTAATTACACTGTAAAAAAAGGTTCTAAATTAGAGCTGATTTCGGTATTAAAATAATTAAAACAAATTACGATTTTGTACCAAAATTGATACCAAATTCGTACGTTTTTCCTACAGTGTAGTAGCATTAGTTAATATTTTATTTAGTGACTGATAAATCTGGTTAATAATAACATTAGTTGCAAGTGACGTTAGTAAATAATAATTTTATCACTTGTAACAATCGTTCCCCAAATTTCCAAATGTTTATAATTCAATGAGACAAAATCGATTCTCGAAAATTAATTTAGACCTGAAAAAATCAATTTTTCAAGCTAAAGAATAAAGTGATTCGGACGTATAAAGAATGAATAAAGATATCCTCACTGGGAAGAGATCGAGTAGTTACGATAAGCATACCGGAAAGTGTAGTAATGAATTCTTTCTGTCCAGGTGAGTTGGTTTCATTCTCGCGTCGTTGGTATTTCTCTCGAAATTTATGCATTCAAGTTTACATATTTATAACTATATTATCGCATATAATCGATACTAATACCAGACATCGCCAACGCAACTTTTGATTTATCGATAAACTAATGTCATTTTCATTATCATCAATATCATTTTCATTTTTTAGGATGCTGATATTTTCTTTTCTGTTCATTCAATGCTCTATTGGTTCTGCTAGTTGCATAATTAGTTCAAATTGGTTCTGCCAGTTCTACCGGTTATAGAAATTTTGAATTTTTGTTGTGTCCAGTTATTATTATTATGGCAATAATTACTTTTAGTGGTTAATGTTGTTAGTAATTATTATGCCTATTAACCAATATTATTATGGTGGCTATTGTTATTAATAATGATTATTATTATTACTAGTAGCTGATAGTATTATAGTTACTATTGTTATTAGTTTTTATTATTATTATAAATATTATTATTAATGGCTATTGTTACTATAAATTATTTTAGTGGCTAATATTGTAACTAGTTAGTTTTTAGGGACAATTATTATTAGTTAACAATTATTATTAGTAGACAATTATTATTATTAGTAATTATTATTGGTGGTTGTTGTCCTTAGTAGATATTATTATTAATACTTATTATTATTATTAGTGGCTATCGTTGTTGTCTTTTTTCTTAGCAATTACTATTTTAGTGTCCATTTTTACTAGTGTTTGTTTCTTGTGCTATTTTTATCAATAATTATCATTATCAGTACTCATAACAATTATCAGTTATTGTTACTATTATGATGCGCTACTAAGGTCTAGAGAAGATTGCTTTGCGAACTTCTAATAATAATTAGTAGTTCGCAAAACAATCTTCTCTAGACCTTCCACAGTATGATAATCATTTCATAGAACAACATTCCAGAATCAGTCGACAGACACTGATGATGAATCCAAAAAATTTTAATATCAAGATAAATGAAAAAAGAAGAATATCAAATTCACCGCATAACTAATCTTCCCAACAGACGGAGAATATAAATAAATATTTTTTTCCCGACATAAAATTAGTGCATTGGGGAAAATATGGTCCTAGTTGGCAGTAGACGAATATCCTGTGGTCAAGCCGGTACATTAGGCGTTCTCCTCCATCCGAAGGATTATAAATCCTTAATACAGATCGGCACGCGATGCTTGGCTCGTTAGAGTGATGCATGGCCGACCACGATGTCCTGGGGTGTACGGTAGCGGCACTAACACCAAAACATGCATATCTTTGCGCACATTGCTATACAGACTACAGAGAGAGTTCCAGCACCCACACATATTGCCAAAGGAAGCCCAGGTAATAATGAGAGATCGCAGATACGACTCGATATTAATTGTGCGCATCGAGTGTGTTGCTGCTTCCAACTCCTTCCCCTTCCCCTTAATTCCAACACAGTTTGCCTGTCGAGGGAACAGGCTACCGACTTACACCCCGATCATCCAATGCGATATGCGATATACGATACAGGAACAACAACCTGGATCCTGGCACAGGTTGCTGCTGCTTCTGATGCTGCTGCTGATGCTGATGCTGGCTGTGTGTTGGATATGGAGTTTCATCTCGCTGGCGATGCCAGATCGCGAGAATTTGTCGACTCGCGTTCCTAAGCTCGGGATAATAAATTCTTAGCCGCCATTGAGACAAGATACTCGATTATCTGAACTATGTTGTTTGGAAATTGAGTGGTTTATAGAGTGTGATATTACATTTTTTTATGAGGACGATATGGGTCTAAACAAAGTGAATGAACTTGATTATTATAGTGACTGAAGTTGACAATAGTAAAAGGAGCTAATTAAGTGAAAATTCTGTTATTTACTGAGGTTGTTGCTAACTAAAGAAACTACTCATGAAAGTAAAGATTAAAGTAAACTACTCATTAAAGTAAAGATTAAAGTAAACTACTCATTAAAGTAAACTAAAGATACTATTCACTAAAATTACTGTCAACTGTAGATGTTACTCGATGGAGTTACTGCCAACTAAAGAAACTATTCATTAAAGTTACTGTCAACTAAAGAAATTAGTCAAAAAAATTACTACTAACTGAAGAAAATAGTTTCAGTGAATAGTCACTGAAGTTAATTAATGTCAGCTAAAGAAGTTTCTTTACTAAAAGATTCACTAAAGTTACTGTCAACTAAAGAATAGTCAATAGAGTTACTGCCAACTAAAGAAACTATTTACTAAAATCACTGTCAACTTGGGAATGTTTTATAATATAATTTAAGATGACCAATTAATAAAATCATTATCTGTTCAATTATTATTTTCAAAAATTGTCAACTAAAATTCTTTTTTAAAATTTTAAATAGATTATTTTCAATAAATTTCGAAAAGAAATTTTAACGATTTTCAAATCTATTTGTTTACAATATACAATTTTACGAAATATCAATTATTTGTAAATTCTTCAATTAAATATATATTATAAACTAAAAACTTCAAATAATTTCATCCAAAAATTCAATTAAACTTTTTCAAAAATATTAATTTCAAAATTCAATTATTTCTAAAAATTCAAGCTACTTTGCTTTTAATGTTCAATTATAATCTAAAATTTTAACTGAAATTCATTTTTATGAAATGAAAATCAATTTTTATTAGAAAATTCTACTAGAATTCAATTATTTAAATACAAAAATAAATAATTTATTGAATAATTGAATTTGTCTTGGAATTCAATTCCTATTAAAAATTTTATTAACAAATATTTAAATAATTGAATTCTTTTGACGAATTTTAATAATAATTTTAAGAATAACTACACTTTTCGAGAAATTCGATTAAAATTGTATTAAAAATAAATAAATAATTGAAATTTTGCGATGAGTTTTATTATTTGTGAAAATAATTGAATTCCTAAGAAGAATTTTTACTATTTTTGAACAATATTTAATTTTTGCAAAAAATATTAATTACTTTTGAAAATAATTGATTTTCTGCAATAATTTGTAACTTTACCAAAATTACATTTTTTTTCGTGTTTTTAACTAAAATTCTTTTATAAATGCATTATTTAAAAATTTTTAATAATTACGAAAATAATTGAATTCCTGTAAAAATTTAATAATTTATGAAAATAATTGAATTTCTGCAATAATTTGTAACTTTTCCAAAATTAAATCTTTTTTTTGTGTTTTTAACTAAAATTTCTCCTATAAATGCATTATTTTTAATAATTCTTAAAAAATTTCTTTAAGAATTTTCAAATTCATTTGTTCACAATTCAATTTTACAAAATTTCAATTATTCGTAATTTCTTCAATATTAAATATATATTGGAAAATAAAAACTAAAGAATTTCAAAAAAAAATCCGCAATTAAACTCTCTTAAAAAAAATTAATTCCACAGAATTGTTGGTAAAAATATGAAAAATTCAGATTTTCAAAGATTTTAATTTAAAACCTTTTTAAAATTCAATTATTTCTAAAAATTCACGCTATAATGCTTTTAATATTCAATAATTATCTAAAATTTTAACTGAAATTCATTTTTGAATCAATTTTTATTAGAACATTCTACTAGAATTCAATTATTTAAATACAAAAAAAAATAATTTATTCAATACTTCAATGTTTCTTAAAATTCAATTCTCATGAAAATTTTTACTATTTTTTAACATAATTAAATTTCTGCGAAGGATTTTATTACTCTTGAAAACAATTGTATTTCTACAATAATTTGTAAATTTTCCAAAATTAAATTTTTTCAGTGTTAACTAAAATTTTTCTATAAATCCATTACTTTTAATAATTTTTGAAATAGTTTTTTGAGAATTTTCAAAATTCATTCGTTTTTAACTGAAATTCATTTTTATTATCAATTTTTATTATAAAATTCTACTAGAACTCAATTATTTAAATATAAAAAATAATTGAATTATATTGCGAAGAAATTTATAAAAAATTTGTAAATAATTGAATTTGTGTGAAATTGTTATTATTTTATGAAAATAATAGATATTGAAAATCATTAAATTGAGGAAATTTTTTGAAAATAATTGAAATTTAACCAAGAATTTTATTAAAATTTTTGAAAAAAATTAAATTTTGAAGAAGAATTTTATTATTTATAAGGATAATTGAAATTTTAAAGAGAATTTAAAAAAATTTTTGAAGATAATTGAATTTCTGCTAAGAATTTTATTACTTTTGAAAATAATTGAATTTTGCAATCATTTGTAATTTCTCTAAAATTTTCCAAATTATATCGTAACTAAAATTAAATAAATATTATTAGCAACAGTTATGACTGACTAAGGTTACGACTGACTAAAGTTTTTACTAACTGAAGTTGCTAATGAATAAAGTAACTTTTGACTAAAGTTACTTGTGACTCAAGCAACTACTGTCTAAAGTTATTTTTGATTAAAGTTAATAATGACTAAAGTGGTTATTAACTAAATGTTTTTTAACTAAAGTTATTACTAATTAAAGTTGCTAATGACTAAAGTTACTTGTGACTAAAGCTACTACTGGCATTGTTACTAACTACAGTTGCTAGTGACTAAAGTAACTATTTACTAAAGTTACTATTTAGTATTTACTAAAGTTACTATTCACTAAAGTTACTATTCACTAAAGTTACTATTTACGAAAGTTACTGTTTACTAAAGTTACTATTCACTAAAGTTACTATTTACGAAAGTTACTGTTTACTAAAGTTACTATTTACTAAAGTTACTGTTTACTAAAGTTACAATTTACTAAAGTTACTAATGACTATAATCACTAGTGGAGCTTTATATCATTGACTAAATTTTATCTTCTCTGAAGTTAACACTAATGAAAGTCCTTTTCTAACAAAAGTAACAATTTTTTCCTTTTTCCAACGACACTAAGTCTGAAATTTTCTTAATTCATAATATCTCAGTTGAATATTAATTCTGACTAAAACAAAAAAAATATAATTCACAGTCTAATAAATACAGTGGAATATCTTTTATACATCAAAGAAATGGGTCTAAAACCAATATTTATCGATACAGGTTTCGGCCTACGTAAACATTATAAAGAATGACGCGAAAGATGCTTAAAAGCTGAATTTATGAAATTCTATTTTCAAATCATTTACAATAAATTTTTTTCATCCAAAAAATCAAGTATGAAAAAGAATTGTAAAAAAAAATAAAAAATATTTTTTTCTTTAATTTTTTCCCCCTTGAAATTAAAGTCTAATTGCTGCGTAGCTATAAATTATCAACAATTATATATAAACAAAAAATTACAAATGGTATGCAAGTACTATAAAATTCCGACGTTAAAAAAATTTTCCTACCAAGGAAAAAGAAGGTAAAAATTGAAAATAGTTTATAATACAGCTTTATATAATAATTGGAAAATAAAAATATTAATTGGAGAATTTTCAAATGTAATGATTAATAGTTTGAGTTAGTATATTGCCTGTAATTGTATTTGCCGTGAAGGGATGAAAAATGTGTTACGCGAAGGGTAGAAAACGATTCGTTATCACGCGATACGATACTTAATCAAGCTTTGATCGTTGTAAATTAATTCCAATCGAGAAAAGCTAACTGGACGCGAATTTGTGAGGATCAATTTGTAGATTTGTCTTTCATACGGCAGTGTTTACAGAGAGAGCAAAGTTGCTAAAGCAGCTTACCAAGTGGACATATCAGAGTTGATCTTTTATATACAAAATGAACTTGAATACATTATATGTATACATGCTGTAAAACCTCTTTTACCTCTAGCAATAAATATTTCTTTGCGAACATTAACATTCCTTAAACGTAATTTTTCAATTTTAGAAAAAAGACAAATGAAATGGAAAATTAAAGCGACTGTTAACTATTTGATTATTATTTTAATTATTAATTATTAATTATTAATTATTAATTATAAACAAAAATTATAATAAAAACTAATTATTTATTGCAAATTTAATTACTAAAAATTATTGCTAATTAGTTTATTATCAATAAAAGTTGCTAATTTTGTAACGCGTCTCGAATAAAATAAAAAGATCCGAAAATTTAAAACGCGAATAAATTAAGACAGAAGAGAATTAATTATTAATAATAATTAATCCTATTAATTAAATTAAAATAATTTTTTTTATCTTCATAGTTGCGGAATTTTATTACAAAACTGGCAAATGTTACGCGCACTAGCGAGCGGAACAAAATATTCCATTTATTATTGTTATGCAAATTACAGAATTTTTTATTCTCAAATATAAATCTTTAAGATAATTTTATGATCAAAATTTAAAAAATTCACTTATTAAGTATAAAATTAATTATTACTGTTCATATTTTCAAAAATTTTAATAAAATTTCACGGAAGAATTCAATTATTTTCTAAAATTTTAATAAATCCTTCTAAACAATTCAATTATTTTTATAAATAGTAAAGTCTTTATAAAAATTTAATTTTTTTCAAAACAATTTTAAATAAATTCATCAGAAGAATTAAATTTTTAAAAAAAAATTTTAACACATTTTCGAAAAATTCAATTTTTTTTCTAAAATTTCAATAAATCCTTCGAAAAAATTCAATTATTTTTATAAATAGTAAAATTCTTCGCAAGAATTTAATTAATTTTATAAAAATGTAGTAAAATTCTTTGCAGGAATTCAATTACTTTCAAAACAATTTTAATTGAATTCCTTGGATGAATTCAAATATTTTAAAATATTTCCATGAATTTCAATTATTTTCTAAAATTTTAATAAATCATTCGAAACAATTCAACTATTTTTATAAATACTAAAATTCTTTGGAGGAATTAAATAATTTTTAATCCCATTTAAAAATATAATTACACGAAAGAATTAATTAATTTTCCAAAATTTCCATAAAATTCAATTTCAACAAGAATTTAAAATTCACTAAAAATAATTCAATTATTCTCAAAATATTTTTAAAAAATTCTTTAAAAAAATTAATTTACTTTCAATGCAATTTTTAAATATATTCTTAAAAAAAATTGAAAGAATTCAATTATTTTCAAAAAATAATAAAATTCTTGTAATTAATTACATTATTTTGAATATACTTAATTTTTTTAATTTAATTAAATTTCTCAAAAAAATTTCATTATTTTCAAATATTCTTATAAAATTCTTCATAACAGTTTAATTATTTCTCAAAATTTTTATAAATTCTTTGAAACATTTCAATTATTATTTTTATAAATAGTAAAATTCTTCGCAATAAAATTATTTTTATAAATAGTAAAATCCTTTGCAGAAATTCAATTTTTTTTATAAAATTCTTTGCAACAATTCAATAATTTTCAACTACATTAATTTTAAAATTGAAAATATTTGAAAAGAAAAATTATAAAAAAGTTAAGAAACAATAAAGCAAACAACAAATAACTTCAAACTATACGAACAGATTACCGGAACATGTATTTTATTATTATTAATAATTAATTTTACATTTTAATGATAAAATTTCAAAAATTCTAGTAAAGTGAATTTCGTGAAGTGAAGATGAAATTTTTAGATTGAATTGAATTTTTTTTAAATTGTTAACTTTATTCTCTCTATTTCGTTGAATAAAAAAAAGTCTCGGCTCTCATTTTGTATGACAGAGGCGAGTGTCCCCCTCAACGAGGACGAAGAGCCACTTTGAAGATACGATCTCGAAACAAATTACGAGTTCTATCTCTCGTGTCCCTCCTGCAGTTCTTCTTCACAGTACTTTTTGCCCCCTGCCCCCTTCCTTCGGCCCCACACTCTTCCTTTGCTTTCGCAGCTGGATTAAAATAATCGCGGCCCGTTAGCGGTACCGGGACCACGAGTACTCAACATTTTAAATTAATATTGAGTCACCTCTTATCGTGAACAACGAAGAAAACGAGAATTCGCTTATCCATCCGAGAAGAAAGATATCTTCCGTTTTAATTTGTCCTCGGTTTTTCTTCTTGTTTTTTTCTTTATTTTTTTTTTTTTTTTGACTGGAGCGAAATAAATTTATTAAAGAATTGCGGAATTAATTTCGAAAGCTAAATTACAGTGTAAATTGGTAATTATTGTAATTTTAATGTGAATAAATAATTTTTTGATAAAATATAAAATTGAGCCAAAAAACGAATCAAAAGTGTGGAAAATTAAATTAATTTTGAATGAAAAATTATATTGAAAATTAAGAATTTTACTTATTATTTTGTTTGTTAACTGATAATTGAAAAATATTTTTTTTAATTAAAATTAAATTAATTCCGAATGAGAAATTTTACTGAAAATTATTATTTATAGTAATTTCAGGTCTCGGATATTATGACTTTTCGACTATTTTCAAATAATGCGAGACATTTAACAACTTATATTAAAAAATTGAGACTTTTAATTGTATGAATTTTAGTAAAACTGCAACTAATTTCGATTTTTATTAGTATGAAAAGTATAAAAGAAAAATGTTTGAAAAATTATTTTTGAATAATTTTTCTAATTAAATTTCCGAAATATACAATTAAAAAGTTTTTTGAATAATTGAAATTTCGTAAAATTTAATTGCAAATAATTGATTCTTTCCAAGTATTTTATAATAAATTTTGAAAATCAACTTTAAGTTTATAAATTAATGTAAATTTGCAAAATTTTGAAAATAATTTAATTCTCAAAAATGAAAATTAGTTTCTACAAATTATATTAAAAATTAAAATTTAAAACACTTTTGAAAAAAGTAATTAGCAGAATTTTTTCATTCTAATTTTTAAAATTTAATTATTTTTAATATTTTCAATTACATATTCCCGAAAATTCAATACATACAAAAAATAATAACATTAAAATTTTGTAGAATTATTTTTTACATTTTGGAAAAAATAATCATATTCAAAATTTTTAATTGAAATTCCTAAAAAAATTAATTAGTTTTCTTTTAAATTATACAAAACTTTTTTCTATAAATTCAATTATTTTCGAAAAATTACATTATACAATATTTATGAACAGAGTAATTCTTAGAATTGTTCTATTATAATTATTTAAGATTCAATTACCTTCGAACAAAGTAAATTAAAATTTTTTTAAATTTACTTTTATAGAGTTCTTTAAATTTTGGAGAAATCATTTATATTTTTTAAAAATTCGGTTACTTTTTAAAAAATTTTATCAAATTTAAATTATTTTTTAAAGATTTTATCAAATTTCAATTATTTTTAAAAAATTTTACCAAATTTCAATTATTTTTCAAAAGTTTTACAAAATTTCAATTATTTTTTAAAAGTTTTACAAAATTTCAATTATTTTTCAATAATTTTATCAAATTTCAATTATTTTTCAAAGATTTAACCAAATTTCAATTATTTTTTAAAGATTTTTATCAAATTTCAATTATTTTTAAAAAATTTTACCAAATTTCAATTATTTTTCAAAGATTTAACCAAATTTCAATTATTTTTCAAAGATTTTATCAAATTTCAATTATTTTTCAAAAATTTTACCAAATTTCAATTATTTTCAGAATTTTTACCAAATTTCAATTATTTTTCAAAAGTTTTACAAAATTTATATTATTTTTCAACGATTTTATCAAATTTCAATTATTTTTTAAAAATTTTACCAAATTTCAATTATTTTTCAAAATTTTTACCAAATTTCAATTATTTTGCAAAAGTTTTACAAAATTTCAATTATTTTTCAAAGATTTTATTAAATTTCAATTATTTTTTAACAATTTTACCAAATTTTAATTATTTTTTAAAGATTTTACCAAATTTCAATTTTCCGGACATTTTTTAATTGTTTATAATTGTAAAGCTTAATATCTTTAAAAAGAAAAATGTACAGTTTCAATTATTATAAAAAATTGAATTTTTGTATTTACATAATTGAATTCTTAAAGAACTTTCGGAAAATTATTAAAAATTAATATAGATAATTTATTGAGAGATGAAGTTTAGTTAAAAATTGCAAAAAATAATTAAAGTTTATAAGGGTTATAGTTGTAATTTTTAGAAATTATTAAACTTCAGAAATTGAAATTTTTTTAATTTTATTTCCCGTGATTAAATTTAATTATTTATTTATATTTATTTTAATTATTTATTTATTTATTCCTGTGATTTAAACAAGAAGTATTTAAATATTTATTTAGCAAAATTATTCAAATTTTGATTAATTGAATTTAGAAATCAGTGAAGAATCAGAGAAATACGAAATAATCCTTTTGTGACAACACTGAATTAAATAAACGACTTTTTCGACTTTTTCCTATTTTTAATAGACTAAAGCGACTTTTTTCTGCTCGTTAAAGTCGATCCGAGGGCTGTAATTTGTTTTTACTGTTTTATTTGTTCAATGAAAAATAAAACCAGATTTGTTTAATTAACATTAGATTAAAATAATATTATTTTAGTGAACATTTTAATGAAAATTAAATAATTAAAAAGATTCGAGAAAAAAGTAATTCAGAAAAAACCAGTTGATTGAAGATCAACCTTAAAATCTGTAGATCTATATCTTCAAAAATAATCTTTAATTTTCATCTAAAAATTTAGTTTGGGGAATTTTATTCTAAAAACATGTAGTAAAGTAAAAAACAATATTTTAAATCGAAAAAAAAATTCAGAATGGCAATGCAGGAAAAACTTGATATAATTTTCGCTGACGGAAAATGAAAAAAAGGATATACATATATATAGAAAAGAGAAGGAGAAAAGGAAAAAAAAGGAACTAGAGAAGAAGAGAGATTAGAGGGGAAGATTTTCAGGGAATTCGAAATTGTCCGGCCTTGGACTCTTTATCCGGCTTAAGCTAACACCTAGAGTCCACCCGTTCAGCCGCAATTTTATCATCCCCTCGTCGCGCCTTCCGGGAAGGATTCCAATTTTCTTTTTTCCTCTTGCTCCCGTCGTCGTCGTCGTCGTCGCAGTCCCTGGGACAGAACTTCAATCTGTGTCTCATCGCGGATTATCGGGATTTCGCGTAGGGCACACGGCGAGACGAGAAGAGGATCGGCTCTCGCGATGTCTGAGTTTCAAAAACCAAATCGGTTTCTCTCGGGAGAAAATATAAGACTGAAACGAAATCCTCAATGATCTTTATTCGCATTTTTTGGTCTCTCTCTCTCTCTATCTTTCTGTCTTCATAACTTTTTGCACTGTTTTCATTTTTTCAGTCTCTCTCTATCTTTCTAAATTATTCACTAAATTTTTCTCTTTCTGGTTTGAGAGAAATATTTTATTTAACAAATATGATAAAGTTACCAGTGATTAAGTTACTTTTAAAATAATTATATTAGTTATAAGTATAACTATTTTAGAGTAAAGTTACCACTAAATAAAGTTAACAAGTTACCACTAACGAAAGTTATCATTAACTAAAGTTACCACTATCTAAATTTACTTTTAAATAAGCTTAGTATTTACTGAAGTTACAATAAACAAACTATACCATTAACTAAAGTTACTACCAAGTAAAGTTAACGATAACAAAAGTTGGGTCTAAGTAAATTTTTCTAGAAACAACACTTTTCTAGAAGCAAAAGTTTTTAGGTAATAAAGATATCACTAACTATCCATTGACTAATCTTTTTAGTAATTAAAGTTACTATTAGATAAAGTTACTATTTACCGAAGTTACAATTACCTAAAGTTACCACTAACTAAAGTTTTCTAGAAATTAAAGTAATTATTTAATAAAGTTTCCATTAACAAAAGTTACAATTGGCTAAAATATCCATTGGCTAATATTTTAAGTAACTGAAGTTACTATTAAATAAACTTACTATTTACCAAAGGTGCAAATAACTAAAGTTATTGGTAACGGAAGTTACTACTAAGTAAAGTTATCAATAACTAAAGTTACCACTAACTACATAGTTTTCTAAAAATACATAGTTTTCTAAAAACTAAAGTTACTATTAATTAAAGTTACCATTGGTTAAAATATTTATTGCGCAATATTTTTAGTAACAAAAGTTACTATTAAATGTACTTACTATTCACCAAAGTTACAATTACCTAAAGTTACCATTAACTAAATTTATCTTAACTAAAGTTAATACTAACTAAAGTTATCAATAAATATAGTTCCTACTAACTAAAATTATTATTAAGTAAAGTTACTATACTAACTAAAGTTTTCTAGTAACTAAAGTCATCCTTAACTAAAGTTTAATAACTAAAGTTATTATTAACTAAAGTTACTGCTAACTAAAGTTTTCTAGTAACTTAAGTTATCCTTAACTAAAGTTACTACTAGGAAAAGTTATCAATAACTAAAGTTACTACTAACTAAAGTTATCATTAACTAAAGTTACTACCTACTAAAGTTTCCTAGTAACTTAAGTTATCCTTAACTAAAGTTACTACTAACTAAAGTTATCATTAAGTAAAGTTGCAATTAACAGAAGTTTCTAGTAACTATACTTACTCTTGAATAAGTTTACTATTTACTAAAGTTACAAATAACTAAAGGTGCAATTAACTAAAGTTAGTGTTAACGAAAGTTTCCACTAGCTAAAGTAACTTATACTTAAAATTCTCTCCAACTAAAGTTATTAATGACTAAAGTTATCACTAACTGAAGTTTCCAATTTACTAAAGTTACTACTAACTGAAGTGTTCTAGTAACTTAAGTTATCCTTAACTAAAGTTACTACTAAGTAAAGTTATGAATAACTAAAACTAATACTAGCTAAAGTTATCAATAACTAAAGTTTCCAGTAAGTAAAATTACTACTAACTAAAGTTATCCTTAACTAAAGTTACTATTAACTAAAGTTATCAATAATTAAAGTTACTACTAACTAAAGTTATCAATAATTAAAGTTACTACTATCTAAAGTTATCAATAACTAAAGTTGCCACTAATTAAAGGTACTACTAACTAAAGTTACCATTAACTAATATTACTACCAACTAATAGTATCATTAAGTAAAATTATTGTTATGTAAAGTAACTGTTCCTTAAAATTCTCTCGAACTAAAGTTATTATTAACGAATGTGATTATTAACTAAAGTTACAATTGGCTAAAGTTTTCAATGTCTTTAGTTACTAATTGAGTAAAAATATCACTGACTAAGATATCCATTGACTAAAGTTACTTTTGACTACAGTTGTCAGTGGATGAATAAAATTATTTTCTCAAGTAACCAAGAAAGTTACTAGGCAATCACCTGAATTTCTTACTGACTAAATTCACCTTTCAGTGCTTAAAATTATTTAATGTTTACAAAAAAATCCAAGAAAAAAATTATAATAGGAAAATAAGTATAAAAATAAAATAAATAAAATAAATTATAAAAATTAAATAAATAAACTAAATTAAAAAAAATAAATTAGTAAAAAAATAAAAATTTAAGACAATATGTAAAATAAAAATTATACATAAATTATACAAGAAAATCGAATTTTTCTTAGTCTTAATTCTTAATGAATAAGAATTTCAGAGAAATGTTCAAGAACTGAAGCTATGAAATGATAATAATAATTCAAGTCCGATATGAATTATGAAATGTATAGAATAATGCGAAATGAAATGTTTTGACACGCACTTTATTAGAAGTTTTGTATATATAGTGATAAATGTTAGAGTAACGATAAGCAACGCTCTCTTGAGGGAATGGTGGACAAGTAATGTAATGAATGTGATAAGCTGTGACACGTGTAACTGGGGGGAGAGAGAGAGCGAGAGAGTAGGAATCCTTGTGTAGAAAAGCAAACCCCTCGACACTCGTTTTGACGGCATCAAAGAACTAGTAGGTCATCCCATAATTGTCCCGAAACAACTCCCTTGAAATCGTTGAGGGAAGAAAAAAAGAATTTCAGATTTCCTGCAAGCTTTCTCTCCGCAAATTGATCTTAATTTTACCTATGGACTATGTGGAAAAATTAACCTCGCTTCATTTTCTTATTTCCTTTCTGTGTCATTATTATTATTATTATTTGAATTTTCTCGAATTTAATTTATTTTTGAATTATTATTATTATAATTATTATTATCTTTTTTAATTTTTATTATTTTTTTATTAATTATGTCTTTTGTTAATTTTTCTTGTTATTTATAAATTTTTCTAATATTTTTCATTTTTTTTATTATTGTCTTCATTTTTCATTACTATTTATTATTTTTTACTACTACAACTACTTTTTTACTCTTTACTATTTTTATTATTTAGGTTTTTTTTATTAAAATTGTTATTAAAAATGGAGAAAAGTTTTATAAACCAAGATCTTAATTGTTATCTTGCAATTTATACTCTTTTATATTAATTTTTATTGTTCTGTCAGTTGTCACTTGTCAGTGCCTAAAGTCATTTAAGAAGAAGAAGAAGATATTAATTTTTACTGTTTCTTAAGTAAATTTTACTATTTTGGAGTTAAATTTTGATGAAATTTATTAAAATTTACTTTAGACAGTTTAGTTTTTACTTCGAATAGAGTAAAAGTTAATTTTGTTTTTGTAAAAATCTTTCTAAACCTGAATTTCTATATATTTAATAAATAATTTACTTTAGTAAGAATATTTTTACTAATTTTTACTTTTTAGTAATTTTGTACAAAAAATTTAGTGTAAAAATCAAAAATTATAATTGTGGGCTTAAAATTTTATCACCAAAATGGATTAAAATAATTTATTGAAGAATTATTTTTTCAAAATGGTTTAAAAATGAATTGATTTTGATCGATTCTGACACATTTTTTTCATGGCAAAAAATTAATTGAAAAATTGATTATAATTTAATATTTCTTTGGTGTTATTTTAAGCTGCAACGCTTTTTAATAACTCTCAGTTGACTGTGTAATGGTAAATTATGAAATATTAAAAAAAATATAAATTAGTGAAAAAATTAGTGAGTATTTTTAATATTGTGAATTAGTGGCTAAATTTTTACCTTTATTTTCACTTTTATTCTCATTTTTATCCTTACTTGCAACTTAATAAATTTTTACATTCAATTTGACAGAAAGTGAAAATAAAAATCTGTCAAAGTGAAAGTGTAAAAAAATATAACAAAAAAAAAAATACTCCCTCAATTTGAAAAATGTTTAATAAAACGTTCAATGTTAATGTTTAATGTTTAATGTTTTTTTTAAATGTTTACTAATTTTAATTAGTGACTGACTTTTTGCTTTTGAATTAGTAAAGTTTACTAATAAATAGCAACTTCTACTAATTTATTAGTGAAATTTACTAATTTAAAAGCAATAAGTCATTTGCTAATTAAAATTAGTAAACATTTTTACTAATTCAAACTTAAAGAGTAAAACAAATTTTTTAATAAAAAAAATTTTGTTTAAATTTGTGAGATTGATTCGGAAAAATTGTTAACTTCTTTCACCTTTAAAAAAAATTTATTAGTTCTATATTAATCATTTTTTATTCGCAGTGTAATTTATAAAATAAATATTTAATTTATAAAATAACTACATAATTAATAAAATAACAACATAATTAATAAAATAATTGCATAATTTATAAAATAGGTAAATGATTCATAAAATAAATAATTTCGATCGATTGACAAAATAATTTCCTCTATTTACGCTCAAATAAATTGAAAGAATCTTTAGAAACGATAAAAATTAGAATTCTTTTTTCTAAAGTGAACAAGACAGATGTTGTTTTCAGTTCTTACTTGAAGAAAAAAAAATTTTTTTACTGTGACAATTAATCGAATAGGAAATATTAAAAAAATATTTTCTTGTCCTAACAATTTTAATTTTTTTCATTTAAGTATTTGTTTAAGAAAAAAAAGAAATTTTTTTCTTAAAAAAATCGAAATTTGTTAGCTTTATATTAATTTTTCTTCATTCTCGCAGTGTAATCTACTATAAAATGAATATGTAATTCATAAAATAACTACATAATTAATAAATTAACGACATAAATAATAAAATAACTACATAATTAACAAAATAATTCCATAATGTATAAAGAAAAATTATCCAAAAAAAGGAAAAAAAATATTTTGAAAATAAGGTTTCCTCTTTTTGAAACTGACCTCCACTGACTTTCGATTTTCTCCAATTTCCATCGATTTGCAAAATAATTCCCTCCGTTTACTTAAATAAATTGAAAAAATGTTTAGAAACGATGAAAATTAAAAAAAAAATTCCTTTTTTCTAAAGTGAACGAGACAGATGTTGGTTTCAGTTCGTCGACCCTCGAAAGTCTGGTTGCAATGGAGTGGTTGGACCGGCTGGCAGGACTCGTTTTCTACACAGAGCGAGAGAGAGAGAGTGAGAGAGAAGTAGTAGCATTCGGTTGAATTACCGGGGATAACGCTGGGATTTTCATTACTCTAAGAGCCGATTGCATTTTTTACGTCTCCATATCCGCGCGGTTCAATCTCGACGGTCGATGGACGGTAGGACCATCTAATCACGCGTTCTTGGCAATCATGTCCTGTGCACCCCCAGAGCGGACACAATCCGCCAACCCCCAGAGTCTTTTATTCTTTATATTCGTCGACGGCCGTTGGGGACCAACGACGGGACTCGGTGACATCCACTATTTTCTCCCTGGCAAATTCAAAGAGTGTGCGGGGGAGGGGGTGTTTGTGGAAGATATAGGGGTGGCAAACCTCCATTCTTCAGTTCGTACTTCCAAGAACGGCTTAGCCGCCACATAATTAAGTCGCAATTGGAAATTAATCATCGACTTCGATTCTCCATCCGCTAAAGTCTCATCATGATAAAAAGAAACTCCCATCGTGCCAGTCAGTTATTTTCTTTGATCTTCCCGATCAGTCGGTGACTATATATATATATGTATAACGGGAAAAAGCTATTGCTATAGGCCAATTATTCTGGGGATTATTATTTTTTTCCTCCTCCTCAGACAGCGAGTGACATTTTTTTTTATAGTTAACATTTTTTTTTTCTTAGTCAAATATTCTTTTTTTTCTCCATTTTTAGGAACTTTGATTTTTATTGTTATTTCGAAAAATTTTAAATTAGAAATTTGGTTTGTTTCGTAAAAATTATAGTAGATTTTAAAGATTTTTAATAGTGTCTGACTATAATTTACTTTTACTACTTGAGGGTCGTTCACAAACTAAATTATTCTATTTCGAATCAAATCGTCACATTTTTTTTTACATGAAAGATAAAATGTTTCCTACAATTCATCCCCCTTCCCTAGGAGTGTGATGTAGTTTGCGAATATAATTGAAATTAAAAATTTTTTTAATTCAGTTCCTCTCTTAGTTCTATTATTTTTCAAATTAATAATTCATATTTTGAAATAGTCGCAATTCGTCTGACTAAAATTTATTTCTTCTACTTGTAAAAAAACTAGAAGAACTTAAATTTTTCAGTCTTGTGGTAGCGGACTTTTATTACTAAGAATCAAAATTTGGAGAATTTAAGCTTTCCTACTACACTGAAAAAACCTAGTCTCAAAATGAGACTCTTAGGTGGCGCCACGTTCTATGGCGTTTAACATAGTCTCATTTTGAGATGCAACAAAAATAAGACTGGGTTTTTTGTGTGTAAAGTTAGGAATTAGTAGATTCCTAAAAATGTCTGACTGAAATTTACTTTTATACTACTAGAAGAACAGTAAAATTTAAAATGTTTTTAATTAAGTTAATTACTTTTGTTTTATTTGTCAAATTGATATTTAGTAGGTTGTCATTTGTCTGACTGTCATTTACTTATTCTACTTGTGGAAAAACTATTCGGAATTAAATATTTCAGTCTTGTTGTAACAGTCTTTTACTACAAGGACGAAAAATTTGAAGAATTTCACGTGTCCGACTAAACTGGACATTTACTACTAATTTTAAAACTACAGTAAATTGTTCTATCTCATTGAAATAAACTTTTACTACTAAAACTGAAAAGAAGGCAAGTTTAGTATAATCTGAATAAAATCTATTTTTTTCACTTTGATGCTTAAATATTTAGCAGCAATATTTACAATTTTTTAACTCCTTAATTCCTAAAGGATTACTATTTGTTGCAGTTATTAAAAAATGTCTGATTGAATATATTTACCTACTCTTATTTTTGAGGGAAAAACTTAAATTAAAAATTACTGCTATTGAGTATTATAAATTCAAGTTGTCATTTGTCTGACAGCAATGGACTTTTACTACTTACTAGAACTTTAAAACTGATAATTCTATAAGTCTGACGAAAACAGATTTTTACTACTTTGATTATTAATAAATAATTTAAAAAATTTTCCCAATAATTTTTTTGTATATGTATTAGTATTTTTGGTAGATTCAACAGCATGTGATTGTTAGGCTCTCAATGGTAATTTTTTCGACCACATTTCTCTTCAAATATTTAATAAATTGAGCTGAAATTTTGTACAAAAGTTAAAAATACAATAAAGAAGGGCAGTGATGTGCAAAAGTTTTAATATTTTTAAAATCAATTATTACAAATTACTTTAAAATTATCAGTTGTCACGGTCACTTCTAATCAATTTCTCTTCTTTACCGATTTCAAAGCGTTTTATTATAATTTATTTTTTAATTATTAAAACTTTTGCACATTACTGCCCTTCTTTATTATATTTTAGACTTTCTTACAAAATTTCAGCTCAATTTATTAAATATTTAAAGAGAAATGTGGTCGAAAAAATTACCATTGAATGTCTACCAGTCACATGCTGCTAAACACGTCTGACTGACATTTACTTTTACTACTAGAGGAAAAGTAAAATTAAAATTTTTTTTAATTAAGTTAACTACTTTTGCTTTATTTGCAAAATTAATTTGAAGGAAATTGGTATTTGTCTGACTGAAATTTGTTTATTCTACTTGTGGTCAAACTCGCACAGAAAATTTTCCAGTCTTACAAAAAGAGACATTTACTACTAAGAGTAAAAATTTAGAGATTTTGATGCGTCCGACAAAACTAGAAATTAACTACTGATTTTATAATTATGAAACCGAAAATATAGAAGAAATATATAGAAACAGAACTACAGAAAATTGTTCTTGAAAATGACTTTTACTATTAAAGATAAAACAATAAAAATTGTACCAGTCTGACAATCACCGATGTTTACTACTTATTTTTAAAAGTGAATTGCATTATTTTATGTCTGAATAATACGATATTCCATTTTGTCTGGACTAAAACTGTTTTTTTTTCACTAACAGTTTAACTACGGAAAATTTCTCCAGTCTGATGTAAGAAGTTAATTTACCACTAGTAATAAAATTAGGTAACAACAAAACAATTACATTAATTTACCACTGGTAAAGAATTAAAATAACAGTTAAACAACTATCGTCTGACTAAATTTGACTTGTACTACTTAAATTAAGTTTATAGAAATTGCATAATTGCTACTAAGAATAAAAATATAACAGAACAAAATTATATGTTTGATTAAAACTAACTTTTAATACTGTAACATAACTAGAATTTGACAAGTCAGACTGAAAATTACTTTTACTACTCCCACAAACAATGAAATTGACCAGTCTGATTGTAAACGTCTTTTACTACTAGTATAAAACTCTAGAAAATAAAATCCTTTTTGCAGTAGTTCAAGACAGTATTGGCCAGACAGTGTGATTTTATTTAAAACTTATTTTTCCTTTCAGTATCAGATAATTAAACTATTTTGCCTGACTTAAATTGACTTTTGCTACTGAATCTAAAAATCTAACTGTAAAATTTTTACATTTTTTTTTGCCCTGACAAAAATGCACCTTTTCTTCTATCATTATTCCAAGTACTTAATATTAATAAATTTTTTATTAATATCACGATTTATGTTTAAAATACAAGTAAAAAAAGTAACAATTTTTTTGTCTGATTATAATTTGATTTTTACTACCGAAACAAAAAATGACTAGATTATAATACATTGTCTAATTAAAGTTGCTTTCATTTACTGTAAATTCTTATCAAATTCGTAAAAAATTTACAAAAAAATCCATTTTTGACCATTGATAAACATTTACTTTCTAAAATAAAAATCAATTCTCTAGTCAATTTACAAAATAATAAAAATTTCTTTCCTCTCTATTTTTCATTTCTTTTTCCATATTGCAAAAAAAAAAAAATCTTCATTATTTTAAAAACAAGAATATATTGTTATTGCAAATGTGCTTTTCAATTCATTTATATACAAAAAGTTTATTAATTATTTAAAGAACTATAATTTTTATTGTTAAACTTCCATATTTTGTTTAACTTATTGGGTTTTTAAAATCTTTTTATATTTTCCTTTTTTAAATTTTAAAGACGATATATTGGTAATGAAAAAAAGTTCATCAATATTATTTCGGCTGGGAAATTGGACTAGTAAAGCAAATTACGAATATACAAACATATTTGAATTTGATGCTTGAGGCTGGCTAATGGCAAGCGAGGTGTATTAATTAGCGATGAGAAAACCGAGAGTTTGGATATAGATATATATTGCTTTGGGATTGAAATCGTTATCGAGGTTGCCACGCGCTTTGATTTACTCTCGTCGTACTTAATTGCATTTGACAGTAATTTGGCTTGCTCGTACTGATTGACGGCCAAGGTATTCCTGTTGTAACGTGTTCCTCATGTTTTTTTTCCTTCTTTTTTCAATGTTCGTACAATTATTATTGTTATTTTTCTTGTTATTATTTTAATTATTTAAATTGAAATATTGTATTATTAATTTAATTTTTGTACTATTAATTTTTTTGTTATTACATATGTATTTTTTTATTAATACATTTATATTTTTTATTTTCAATATTTCTTCAGCATTTTTATTTTTCATGTTTTCTATTTTTGTTTATTACTATTACTAATTCTTATACATTACTACTTATTATTATTCGCAACGTTTTCTGTTAATTTCAACTATTATTTAAAAGACTTTTTGATATCAAATTAGTTATTTTTAATAATTTAACTAATTCAATTTTAGAGTTTCCAATATTACTATTATTTTTATTGCAATTATTGCTTATTATTATTAATAAAATTACTTAATAATTATTATTCTTTACTAATAATCATTATTATTTGATTATAACATATATTTATTATTATGATTACCATATTTATCAGAATTGTAAATATTCTTTTATTGCCTACTTCGAAAGCATTTGTGATTATTAAAACAGAAATAATTGAATATTTAATAACATACTCGAAATGGACGAATACAGAGAAAGCCCAATTAAAATATGAACTCACTGAATATTATAGTCACCGAGTATGAAAATCATTTTTGTGACATATACAGACATTGGTTTGTGTGCTGATTAGCTTTGCTACAAAAAAAAAGAAATAAAGAAAAAAAAGGGAAAACGCCGCATGTACGTGACGGGAAATGACGTTTTAATTTAAAGTACAGGAATTATTGGAACGCTTTATTTTTCCCTTAGTTTCTTTCATTAAATTCGTGTTTTATATCGGTTTTTGTGTATTTATTTTTCAATTCGACTCCAATAGAGTGTTTTAAAGGCATTTCTACTGTAAAATTACAAATGCAGGGTATTAATAAAAAGAAGCATTTATAATTTTTTTTTTCTGGTAAAAAAAGAGCACTTTTTTGCAAAGGAAGGAAAATTTACTTTAAAAACTCGAAATTGGTGACAAAATTAAATAAAAATTAATCTATTCATGTATAATATTGAGTATATTTTGCAATATTAATTTTTCAATTTCTGTAAGTTTACAATATTATAGTTTAGTTTGCATGTGATATTATGTTAAGTAAAGTAATTGAGTAATTAGGAGGTGACGAAATAGTTGACGATAGAAGCGTGTTAATCATCTATCGTTAATTATGCTAAACGTCAAGAATCGTGTTTAGAGAAGAGCTTATATATATATATATATATCAGTATCATCGTCTCCTCCATTACTGTATCATCATTTTAACAAACTATATTTGCAAGCTCAGGGAATTTATCAGTAAACTAAAGTTTACGTTTTATTTATCATTATCGTGATAGAAGTCAAAAATGTAATTAATTATATAATTGGATTAAATTCTAAATTAAAAAATTTATAAAAAATGAGGAAATCTTTTGGAAATAATATTTTTAATTTCGGATATTTGATCTTATATTAATATTAATAACAATAATAATGCTATTTTTACAAATTTAATTATACAATTTCTGTAAAATTCATTTAAGTAGTATAAGTCAAATTTAGTCAGATGTAATTGTTTTGTTGTTACTTAATTTTATTACTATAGTGGTAAATTAACTTTTTACATCACACTGGAAAAATTTTCGGTAGTTAAAAATGTTAGTGAAAAAAGACAGTTTTAGTCAGACATAATGGAATATAATTTATTTTTAAAATCGGTAATAAAATTTATAATTGTCAGATTTTTCTATTTTGTACTTTTCAGTAGTAATTGTCAGTATTATTCAGACATAAAATAATGAAATTCAATATTTTGAAAAGAAGAAGTAAACTTTAGTCAAACAAACTATTATATTCTAGTGATTTTTTGTTTCAGTAGTAAAAATTAAATTATAATCAGACTTGTATTTTAAACATAAGTCGTGATATAAATAAAAAATTTATTAATATAATTACTTTCGAATAAAGATAGTAGAAAAGATGCATTTTTCTCAGGGCAAAAAAATTGAAATAATTTTACAGTCAGATTTTTAGATTCAGTAGTAAATGTCAATTTAAGTCAGGCAAAATAGTTTAATTGTCTGATACTGAAAGGAAAAATAAGTTTTAAATAAAATCACACTGTCTGGCCAATACTGTCTTGAACTACTGCAAAAAGGATTTTATTTTCTAGAGTTTTATACTAGTAGTAAAAGACGTTTACAGTCAGACGAAGGCTGTTTCATTATTATAAAATTTCAATATTGTTGGTAAATTAATTTTTTACCAAAAACCGAATAAATTGTTGATAAGTAAACTCTTAGTGAAAAAACACGGTTTTTGTCAGACATTTTAGTTATTTTGCAACTGGATATTGATGTGTAATTTACTCTAATTTTAATACAAGTAGGGAGAGACGATCTTAGATAGATATTTAAAATTGTTCTAAATTTTTGATTTTCAATTTTGATAGAAGTAGTAAATATCAATTTCCTTTAGACAATTGAGCAATTTCTATGCACTTAATTTAAGACAAGTAGTACAAGTGAAATTTATTTAGACAAAACTTGTTTAATTGTTATTTTAATTTTTTACCAGTGGTAAATTAATGTAATTGTTTTGTTGTTACTTAATTTTATTACTATAGTGGTAAATTAACTTTTTACATCACACTGGAAAAATTTTCGGTATTCAAACTGTTAGTGAAGAAAGTAGGTTTTAGTCAGACATTTTATTTAAAAATTTGCAATTAAACATTGCTGTCTAATTTAATTAAATTTTAATAGTAGTAGGGAGGGATGATCCGACACAGAATTTTACTAATCTTGTAAATTTTGGGTTTTAGTAGAGAAATACAGTTTTAGTCGGACATAATGGAATATAGTATTATTCAAACATAAAATAATGCAAATCAAATTTAAAAAGAAGTAGTAAACATCTGTTATTGTCAGACTTGTACAATTTTTATTGTTTTATTTTTAATAGTAAAAGTCAGTTTCAACTTTCAAGAACAATTTACTGTAGTTCTGAAATCAGTAGTTAATTACTAGTTTTGTTGGACGCATCAAAATCTCTAAATTTTTACTCTTAGTAGTAAAAGACTCTTTTTGCAAGACTGGAAAATTTAATCTCGGCGAGTTTGACCACAAGTGGAATAAGCAAATTTCAGTCAGACAAATCACAACTTCCTTAATATTAATTTTTGCAAATAAACTAAAAGTAGTTAACTTAATTAAAAAATTTTTAAATTTTACTCTCCCTCTAGTAGTAAAAGTAAATATCAGTCAGACATGTTTAAGAATTTACCGCAAAAATACTAATACATATACAAAAACTGATTAGGAAAATAAGCATATTTCAGTCAGACTAATTAAAACTTCTACATTTTAATAAAAAATTAAATTTAAAATAAAAAAAATGTTTATATAGTAACAAAATATAATAATAATAATAGTAAAAGTAATAGTAATACTAATAGTAACATAGTAATAATAGTAAGAAAATTAATATTAATAAAATTTATAGGAATTTTAATGTTAGACTGTCAATTAAATAAATAAGAGTAAAAGAAAAATACCTGATTTGAAAGTGAGAGAGTGAGATATTGCGAAAGGAAGGGGGGGGAGGAGGAGGAGGAGTAAAAAGGGTGAGTTTTTGCTGATAAATTCAGTTAGTCGACAGGTCTGTGGGCTTTCTCTCTCTCTCTCACTCGCTCTCGCGCGCGGGTTTCATTTTTTATCCGAGAGGAAAATAAAGCGACCCTTGTGCGAGAGGCTCGCGCGGCTCGCGGCAACTGGTATATAGTATATATATATATAAGGGAGGAGGAAAAATTGCTGGGAAAAGAAATTACTTTCTCTTTTGTATTTCGGTATATCGCGCGCGCGAGCCTCGGCTGGATGCTGGGGACGCTGAAGCGAAACGGAGTGCAAAAGATGGTTTCGATGGAGGAGGGACAAGGAGGGTTTTATCTCTCGCTCATCCTCATTAAAACCCTCCAACCTGCACCCGCCTGCCACCCTCTTCCTGGTTGCGCGCTCTTCCTCGACTCCTTCCTTCGAAACCGAACCCTCCGCTTCAAGTCTCTCACTCTGTATGTATATATATGTATATACAGGGACCCATCATCTCCGCTTTACTGCAGTACGCTCTATTAATTAAAAAAAAAAGAATTTTTTTTTTTTGAAAAGGGTTCTTAGGCAACTGCTGGTCAACGAAAGAAAGAAGATGTGTTCCAACTGTGTAATGATGGGAATTAATTTTTCACATCTCGTCAACCGCTCAAGTAATTATTTTTACTCTGTGGAAATTTTTTTTTATGGAATTTTTTGTATTTCTATAGTATTTTATTAATTTTATATATTTTCTTTATTTATATGTATGCAGTAAGTGCGTTGTCGTATGCATTCTACTGAATTAAAAACTGTAAGAATTTTTTATGTCTGACTCATGTCGACTTTTGCTACTAGATATGTGACAAATGTTCAAATTTTTGTACAGTCTGACAAAAAGAGAATTTTACTACTGAAATCAAAATTACAATATTTTTCGTAAAATGTATGATTAAACAGTACTTTTTCTACTGAATTTTAATTTTTCTATCTTCCACGAAGTCAAAATAATCTGTTGATAAAAAAATGAAGTTTTATCTGAATCAAAATTTAAATTTAGTAATACTGTATATAAAATCGAATTTTCTTACTGATGCTAATCGATTGCTTTGTCTGACTGACGTTGACTTTTACTACTGAAATTAATTTATTATTAAAAATTCAACTTTCCATTCTGACTAAAAGTTATTTCTAGTATTGTAATCTAAATTCCAAGATATTAACATTTTTTTTGCAAAATATTACGTTTTTCGTTTCAGCTTTTCAAAAATTAAATATATATATTTTTCGCTGTTTATTACTACTAAATCAAAAGAGAATGAGAAGAAATTTTCTTAAAACACAATTACAAGAACATTTAGTTGATTAAAAATTCGATTAAATAAACTTCTGTCTGACTTAATTGACTTTTACTACTGAAAGCAATTTAAATTAAATCCTGTTAATAAAATTGGAAATTCTAACTTTTTATGTCTGATTAAAAATGATTTTCACTACTGATACTTCAAGTAAATCTATTAATTACAATAAAAAAATTTTTAAATAAAATTAATAAAAAGTTGGTGAAAAAATTTTAAATTCTAAAATTTGTGTCTGACTAAAAATGACTTTAACTAATGATACTTAAATTTAAACCATAAATAAATTTTTTAGTTTGACGATAGTATATATATTAACTGCTATTTCTTTAATTTTGAAATTATAAAAATAAACTTCAGGGAAATTAAGTTGATTAAAAATGCCGTTAAATAAACTTTTGTCGGATTGAAATTGATTTTTTTTTTGTTATTGAACATGCCATTGAAACGAAATTAAATTCCAAATGAAAATTTTTTCTCTAAATTATTTTTTCTTGTTTTACAATAAACTAACTTTTATTACTGACAGTAGAATTAAAGTAATAATTAAACTACTTTGTCTGACTAAAATTGTCTTTCACTACTGAAAGTTATGATGAATTAAAAATTTTTCCAAATGGACAAAAATTTTATAAAAAAAAAAATTCATAAATTAACCGCAGGAAAATTTGGTTAATTATAAATTCAATTATTATTGTAACTTCTACCTTACTAAACTGACCTATACCACTGATACAAAAAATTTCAATTAAAAGCTGCTAAAAAAATTCAAAATTCAAAAATTCTTGTCTGACTAAAGTGTAGTTTAACTAGTATTTCTTCAATTAGAAAATTATAAAAATAAATTCTAGGGAAATTAGGTTAATTAAAAATGCGATTAAATAAACTTTGGTCTAACTAAACTTCATTTCTGCTACTGAAACGAGATTAAAATCCTAATATAAAGAATTCCAAATTTTATTTGATGTTTTGTCTGACTAAAGTTGACTATTACTACTGGCAGAAAATTTACCTATCTAAATTTGTAAAGTCTGATAAAAGCAAATTGCAGGGAACTTTGGTTGATTAAAAATTCGATTGAACAAATACTTGTCTGACTGAAATTTACTTTTACTACTGAAATATTAAAATTAAGATATCATTAACTGCATTGTCCTGTACTTTTCCACTTACAATAAAATCATACGAAATAAATGTATTTTGCTCTCTAAATTTGAATTAATAAAAATGTTTACTAATTAGAATTAGCGACTGAATAAAAATAATATTTTTCACTGAATAAAAAATTAAGGTTTTGGCTATAATCGACTTTTACTACTATACTATACAAAAGTTTTCGCTATAAAAATTAAAATATGTTACAAAAATATATTAAAATTTCATTTATTATTATTTATTACTTATTTATTATTTTAATTAACTAAAAATTTTTTTTATTTTAAATTTAATAATTTATTTTATTTTATTCATTTAAAAATTTTTTATTAAAAATTATTTATATTTAATTATTTATAATTTCTCGATTATCATTTTTATCTTAGTTATGACTTCAAAAAACTCAATGTTTTCTTTGAAGTTTGATGGGTGAATTCGTTCTTAACCTTTATTACTGACAAATGTTTATTTATCAATTCTTTTGGTAAGATATTATTATACCGTTATTTATTTATTATTTATTATTTATTATTTATTATTTATTATTTATTATTTATTATTTATTATTTATTATTTATTATTTATTATTTATTATTTATTATTTATTATTTATTATTTATTATTTATTATTTATTATTTATTATTTATTATTTATTATTTATTATTTATTATTTATGAATGAATGTTAGATTGATTTATTTAAAACTTATATATTTTTCATATTTTATAATTTGTATTTTGTTACTTTTAATGATTGACAAATGTTAAAAATATTTTTTTTGCATATTATTTTATATTTTTATAGACTCCCTGAAGAGGAAATTGGTTAGATTTCGAAACGTTGGAGTAAATTCATTTTTAAAAACTATTTGTCCGAATGTTTACGTTTCTTTTCCTCCACTAGTATTAAAATCTATTGTCTAATGAAATATAAACTTTACCACTTAACAAAAAATTACAATTGAAAGAAAACAGTCGTGTCTGACTAAAATTGACTTTTACTACTAGGTTGAATGAAAAAAAAATTCTACTAGGTGAATTACTACAATTTTTTTATTTACCTAAATAGATAAATAAAAATCTATTTAGTTACCTAAATATAATAACCTTTTCTGGTAAGTAATGCAATAGTAAAATTAACTAAATAATTTTTTTTTTAAATATAAACAAAATTCATTTACTTAGTTGAATAAAAAAAAATTGTATTATGTAAATAAAAAATAGTTATGTCAGTTAAATAATTAAAAAAACATTTATTTACCTAAATATGTGAATAAAAAACCAATAGTAAAATTAGCTAAATAAAGAATTCCACTAAATATTAAAAAAATACATTAACTGAAAAATCGTTGAAATAAATACCTACAAAAATATTAATTTACAAAAATCACCATAAATATATCGAGAATTGATGAGGGTGTATGCAAAATGAATTTCAGTTTAGATATCAAAATTAGATATTTGAAATTAGTGAAAATGCTTTATTGGTAAAAGGGGGTTTTGACGTGCGAGGAATCTTGAGGGATTCTCATTGACGATGGAGAGGACGACGTCGACGTTGGGGAAATCCCTCTGTCAGGCTTGAGGTTAGGTTACACTAAAAGGGGGGTTGAAGAGGGTGGCGGCTAAAACAAAGGGCTGGTCGCGGGTTGGTCGATAGTCTACGTTCGCCAATCAGGCGAGACTTTGTGAGAGGCAACCCTCGTTTTTGCAACCTGCTCTCTAGGGTTACACTCAGGGGTTGCTCACCCTCTAGATTCTAGTTCGCGAACCCGAAGCGAGCACTTCTTCTTTGCGATGGTGGAATTCTCTAAAAAAATGAGGGAAAATCCTCTCTGTTTTTCTTTTTCTTTTTTTTTCTCCCACTCTCCATATGTGTGTCTGTGTGCTAAAAATATATCTTGATTCTTGAAACCCTTTCTATTCGTTTTCTCATCAATCAGTAATTGATTAATCAGAATAAAATATAAATTACTAATAAAAATGTCCTTTAAAAATTGTTTTATAATTTATTTTTCTGATATTTTCATTATTTTCACAATATTCTCGAACTGATTGAAAATAATTCAAAGTTGGAAATTTTTGATTAAAAAAAATTTTTTAAGTAGTTTCATTCCGACAGGTTCGACTGTAGAATTCTTTTTTAAACATTTTTTTAACCTTTTTTAAAAATTTTTTTCTGTAATCTTTTTTTTTCTTAAAACATTTTTTTTTTCTTGACAGTGACGTCTGTAAATGAAGGAAGACTCATAGAAATTAATTAGGAAAATGTAATGCGTTCAAATAATTTGAAATGAGATTCTCTTTCTCTCTCTGGTTGACTGTTAGAGGAACATATTAACAGTGGTATATTTGCTACATGATTGGAAGTTACGAAGACGACGCGTTATATATTCTCTCGCCAATGTGACAGAATAAGTTCGTCTCGAAGTCAGTTTAATTGGTAAAGTTTTCAGTTTGAGATTGTAACGTCAAATCTGTTTGCTAATTAGAGAAACTCAACGAAACTCAATCAGAAAGCAAAGTTGGCGGAGAGGGGGTGGGAGGGGAAGTGTTTCTCTGAATTCATTTTCAATGGACAAGTGAACACAATACGCGCAGGACGGATCTGTTACAATGTTGACAACCAACTATTCCAGGCGAATGCTTTTAAAGCGCACAGATTTTACTAGGATGAAAACCTTCAAGTCGCGAAATCATTTTACTTCGAATAGTCGAGCTAAGAGAGAGAGAGAGAGAGACAAGGAGCGGGGGCGGGTTTTTAGGAAAACTTTAGATAATTTAACTTTCCAATTAATTGTTTTTACTTTTTTTAAATTTATTAAAAAATTGATTGAAATTTTGATTTTTTTCTTTTTTCAATAATAAAAAAATTATTTTTGTAATAAAAATGTTGTTTCTTTATTTCTTACAGAAAGAAACATCAAAATATTTCTATTTCTTCTTTTAAATAGTAAAAAATATTTTTTTTATCTAATTTTGTATTTTTTTCATACACAAAAATAATTTACCTGGAAGAACTACAACTTTTGTTATATTTTCAACATTTTTAGATAATTTAGTTAATTTTTAGATAATTTTCTCTAGAATAGCGAAAGTCTTGTGACTTTTGCTATTCTAGAGCAAATTATCGCTGTTCTAGGTAAAGTTTTTTCCCGTCTACTAAAAATAATTTTTTGTAATAATAACGTTTTTGTTTTATTAATAAACTAAATTATAATAAATATTAAATTATAAATTACAAAGATTAAATTAATATTAATTAATCAAACTATAATTCAAATTATAAAAACTAATATAATAATTCTATATAATTATAAAAAAAATTATAAAATAATGAATTCGTAGGCAAGAAAAACAGTATTTCTTTTAACGAAGTTTGTTTATTCAACACTTATAATTTATTATACAGATTAATTTTTATATATATATATATTTAATAATAATAATAATAATAATAACTACATACAAACTTATTAAAATGAGCTTAAAATTTTATTCTGAAAAGGTTGTTTCGGGTTGAACAGCATCACAGCCTCTGATCGCAGTTTTGCCTTCTTGCTCTGTAATGAAACGAAAGTCGAGAAGGATTTCTTAATTAAAGGTAAATAAATTTTACGTATTACACTGTCAACTGCAGAAATTGTTTTCGTTAATCAACATTTGTTTTTTTAAGAACAAAAAGTATAAAAATTTATTTGAAAAATCTTTCTATGAAATGGAAATATTTTTCTTTTAATATTTTCAGAAAAAATAGTTGCGGTAATTTAAGGAAAAGAAGTTTGTTTTTGTAGTTTACGTTAATTAGAAATTGCGTAAATTAAAGTAAAGTGGATTAAATTTAAATTCGAGGGTATAGTAATTAAAATTGAGGAAATATTTACAAATATTAATTTTCTATTTCGTTTAAGAAATGTGAATACGAGTAATTATGAAAGAAAAAATACGAATTTTTAATTTTTTTTCTTCCACAGAATAGAAAATTTAATGGAATTTTTATAAAAAATTATTTTTGTTGAATTTTTTTCTTTCTATAACTAAATTTTTGTTTAGGTAGAATTTCCATTTAGCCAGAAAGTCATTCTAGGTGATTTTCAATTAGAAAAAATTTTCTAACATTTTTGTGTAAGTAGTAGAAGTCAACAGGAGTCAGACAAGAAGTTTACCAATTTTTCCAACTTCAGTTTAAATGAATAAGTTATGTTAATTCTTAATTATAATTTTGATTGAAAAAATAGTAGTTAAAGTACGTTTTAGTCAGCCTAAAAATTTCAATTTTACTCTAAATATTAATTTCAGTAGTAAAAGTCAACTTTAGTCAGTAAAAATAATTGAAACTTGTGTTTCTTTTTCTTTAGCGAAATATTGATTTAAATTTTTTCCTTCAGTAGTAAAAGTCAGTTAAAGAAAGACATAACTTTGTTAAATCGAATTTTTAATCAACCAAATTTCCCAACATTTTATTTTCGACAGAATGTATGAATTAAAAATTTTTCAGTAGTATCAGTCAATTTTAGTCAGACAAAATTTTATTTATTAAATTTATCGAATTATTTGTTCAAAAATTTTTATTTAATCAGATTTTCCAGTAGAAGTCAATAGCCAGTAGTCAGACAATTGTTTTTTTAATTAAAAAATGCAATATTCGTAAAAAAAATAGAATGGAATTTTATGATTTAAGAAACAGTAGTTAAAGTACATTTTAGTCAGACTGAAAATTTATATTTTTGTTTGATTTAAAGTTTCAGTAATTATTGTCAATATCAACAAAAAGACATGAAATTGACAAAAAGATGAAATTGTAAATTTCTTTTAGCAGAATTTGAAATTAAATTTTTGTTTCAGTAGAAAAAGTCAATTTCAATTGCAGGCAGACGAAAGTTTGTTTAACCCCTTAACAGTCCATGGCCCATATATGGCCACGAAAAGTCGTGCCACCTTCGCGTCTGTGGCCATATATGGCCATCTCAAAAAAAAAATACTAAACATGATTTGATTTTAGTAGCGAAGTACATACTACTGTTTTTGGGGTCGCTGAATCCGAATCTGAAGTCAGATTTAAAAAATTCAAAATGGCGGACTCAAAATGTCGACTTCAAAAAATAAAAAAATTTCAAATTCGCTTTAAACTCGTTACTTGGGGGGTTTTCGGGGTCTCTGATTACAAATATCAGGTCAGATTTTCAAAATTCAAAATGGCGGATCCAATATGGCGGATAATTTCAAGATTGATGCGATTGGATTAAAATTCGTTTCTCAGGGGTTTTTGGGGTCGCTGAATTTGAATTTGATGTTCGTTTTACAAAATTCAAAATGTTAGATCCAATATGGCGGATAGTTTCAAAATTTATGCGTTTCGATCGAAATTCGGTTCCCGGGGTTTTTTGGGGTCACTGTATTCGAATTTGATGTTCGTTTTTCTAAATGCTAAATTGTGGATTCAATATGTCGATCAAATTTTTTGAATGTTGACAAATTTGTCTAAAATGTTTACTCAGGGGTTTTTGAGGTAACTTCATATTTTTTTCGCATCAATCTTGAAATCATCCGCCATATTGGATCCGCCATTTTGAATTTTGAAAATATGACATCATATTTGTAATCAGAGACCCCGAAAACCCCCGAGTAACGAGTTTTAAGAACATCTGAAAAAAAATTTTTTTTTGAAATCGCCATTTTGGGTCCGCCATTTTGAATTTTTTAAATCTGACTTCAGATTTGGATTCAGCGACCTCGAAAACCCCCGAGAAATGAATTTCCCTTAAAACTCTTTAATTTTAAAATTATCCACCATATTTGGTCGCCATATTGGATCCGCCATTTTGAATTTTCAAAAACTAACCTCAAATTCGAATTCAGCGACCCCAAAAACCTTATATATGATGAAATCATATTTTTTTGTAAACTTTTTTTTCGGACCGTTTTTGGACCACAAGCGATTTTCAACTAGACTGCGAAGGGGTTAATCGAATTTTAAATCAACCTAATTTTATTGCAGTTTCTTTCAAATTTACGAATTTTAGAATAATTTTTGTCAGTAGTGATAGACATGTTTAGTCAGACAAAAGGATTTTAATTTGATTTCCTAATTTTTATAAAATTTTGTTCTATTTAATAAAATTCTTAATTGAATGTAAGTTTTAGTAGTAAAACTCAAATTTAGTCAAACAAAGTTAGGGTTAAAAATAATTTTTTATAAACAAGAAAAAATTAATTATACAAAAGGTAATAAATTTAGTTTCAAGTTAAAGAATATTTTTGTCAAACAATAAGCAACAAAGCTTGTACATTTTTTTTTAGTACAAATAGAAATTGGTCTGAAATTATAAATTTAAATTTTTTTTAATTTAGTAGTAATACGAACCTTCGTTCAGACAAAAGAATTTAATTTTAATTGCATTTTTATTTTCAGTAGTCAAATAGTATTTATATCAGACGGAAGATTAAAATTTCGTCGAATTTTAGCTATTCAGATTAATTTTTATTGCAATTTAACTGTTAGTAGTAAAATTCAATAATTTCTGTCAGACAAAGGAATTTAATTTCAATTGTAGTTTTACTTTCAGTGATAAAATTGTGTTTTTGTCAGACAGAAGAGTTTAATTTCCATTGTAATTTCACTTTTAGTAATAAAATTAAGTTTCTGTTAGTCAAAAGCTTTAAATTTTATCGAATTTTAGTTTCATTTTCAATAGTAAAATTCAATTTTTGTCAGACGGAAGATTTAAATTTCGTCGAATTTTAGAAAATCAGTTAAATTTTGATTGCAATTTAACTTTTTGTAGTAAAATTCAATTTCAGTCAGACGAAACAATTTAATTTCAATTGTAGTTGCACTTTCAGTAGTAAAATTCAGTTTTTGTCAGACGAACATTGAAATTTCGTCGAATTTTACCAAACCAGTTTGATTTTGATCGTAATTATTTCAGTAGTTTTGAATTATATTAATTTTTTATTATAAATAATAATAATAACAATAATAAACATAATAATGGTATTAATGATGTTGATAATTAATTCCGAATAAAAAACAAAAACGAACCGTACCAAACAAAGAAAAAAAGCGCGTAAAAGTGTTTCGAAAAAACGGAAAAATGATGACATACATCATTCCCCAAGAGTTTCAGAATGAATTCATCTGTGCTTATTATTTGAAATAATTATTCACAGCATATGCTTTCAAACGATTGTCACTCGATCTATGCCCTCGGGGATGAAGAGGAGGGCTCTTTTTTCTCATCGAGAGCACATAGCTTTTATAAATTCGCCAATTTTGAATTCAAATTTTTTCCCATTCCAACGCCCTGATACAAGTAGTAATCGACGATCTGTAAAGTTCGTCATCGATTCCCGTAGGATAGTTGCTGCTACTGCAGTCTTGTTTTGTGGCGTAATGCACAAAATTAATATTGCCACTCGATGGGATTCCCAGTTCGCTGCGAGGTAACGACTAATCGAACGATTGCCTGCCTTTTGTGAAAATACAAAAAGCATTTCTCTCTCTCTCTCTCTACCCCTCTTGCTTTTTTATCTATATATATATATATATGTATACCGTCATCACACCCACGCATCATCAGTTTAATGGCGCTCTTTCATCTCCTTTCTTTTGTATAACACTAAATTTTTTACTCTCTTGTCAATTTTTATTTTACAATAAAAAAAAAGTATTCTGAAAATAAAAAAAATATTTTGTAAATGTAGAGGAAATTTTAGATCATTGAATAATTAATTAACTTAAAGTTCTATTTTTGTCTGACTGAAATTGACTTTTACTACTGAAAAAATACTTAAATTACAATTTTGCTGAAAGAAATTACAAATTTAAATCGTTTTGTCTGGCGGAAATTGACTTCAATTACTGAAACTTGAACTCTGAACAAAAATTAAACCTTTTAGTTCGACGACAGACGACTTTTATTACTATTGACATAATTTGATAAAGTTAGATTATTTTATCTGACAGAAATTAAATTTTACTACTGGGAGTGAAATTGCAATTAAAATCCAACTTAAATTCGGTGGAATTTATTTCTTTTGTCTGACTGAAACTCAATATTACTACTGAAAGTGAAAATAAGATTGAAATTCAATTGTTTTGTCTGACTGAAATTAAATTTTACTACTGAAACTTAAATTGCAATCAAAATTAAACTGATTTTCTAAAATTTGACGAAATTTAAAACTTCTGTCTGACAGAAATTGAATTTTACTACTGAAAAGGAAACTGCATAATAATGAAACTAAAATTGCATAAAATTTAAAGCTTTTGACTGACAGAAACTCAATTTTACTACTGAAAGTGAAACTACAATGGATATTTTCTGTCTGTCTGTCTTTTTCTACTGAATTTTAATTTTTCTATCTTCCACGAAGTCAAAATAATCTGTTGATAAAAAAATGAAGTTTTATCTGAATCAAAATTTAAAAAAATTTTAGTAATACTGTATATAAAATCGAATTTTCTTAATGATGCTAATCGATTGCTTTGTCTGACTGACGTTGACTTTTACTACTGAAATTAATTTATTATTAAAAATTCAACTTTCCATTCTGACTAAAATTTATTTCTAGTATTGTAATCTAAATTCCAAGATATTAACATTTTTTTTTGCAAAATATTACGTTTTTCGTTTCAGCTTTTCAAAAATTAAATATACAGTGAGTCCCCGCAACCTGCACATATTTCAGAATTTTTCCTTTCCCCCGAACTCGCTACCTGACAGTCCAGTCAGCCGCTCTCCCACCATTCATTTCCCACCACTTTCAGGGATGTATACACCCTTATATCGCATACAATTGTAGGCGCCCGCACTGAGAAAACGATACTTCTAATTTGAAACATAATATGTTTAATTCACTATCTTTGTTATACAGTCAAACATATTTAAGTTTAATTCAAACATATTTTTAGTTGATAAAATATAATTCATTTAAACATAAATTTTGTTTGGTACAAAACTGTTATGTACTTAAACGTGTTTTATGTTTAATTCAAATATAATTTTTTTTTAAATGAAACAAATCATATACAAGCAAATAATATTTTTAAATAAGAGTGATAGATATTTTTCATATATATTAAAATGAAACTTACAAACTCTGTTTAATTAAACAAAATCACTCAAACTGGTCTTTATTTTTAAAATGAATATTCTTTTTTCTCAGTGCGTGTATATTTTATAAATACAGAAATGTTTAGATAAATTTATTAATTTTAATATACTTTATGTAAAATATATGTATCAAATGAGTAATTGATAAGAAAAAAAAAAAAATTCAATTTTTTAAATTAATTTGTGGCACAACAAAAATTTTTAGTCGTCAAGAGAAACTTATGTACTGAGACACTTTTCGGCACTGAGCACGCGGTAAAAGTGAAAGTGAGTATAGTCACATAGCGAGTTTGGTCTATGTCGTCAGAGCGTCAGGTTTCGGGGATGTGCAGGTTGCGAGTTGCGCAGGTAGCGGGGACTGACTGTATATATTTTTCGCTGTTTATTACTACTAAATCAAAAGAGAATGAGAAGAAATTTTCTTAAAACGAAATTACAAGAACATTTAGTTGATTAAAAATTCGATTAAATAAACTTCTGTCTGACTTAATTGACTTTTACTACTGAAAACAATTTAAATTAAATCCTGTTAATAAAATTGGAAATTCTAACTTTTTATGTCTGATTAAAAATGATTTTCACTACTGATACTTCAAGTAAACCTATTAATTACAATAAAAAAATTTTTAAATAAAGTTAATAAAAAGTTGGTAAAAAAATTTTAAATTCTAAAATTTGTGTCTGACTATAAATGACTTTAACTAATGATACTTAAATTTAAACCATAAATAAATTTTTTAGTTTGACGATAGTATATATATTAACTGCTATTTCTTTAATTTTGAAATTATAAAAATAAACTTCAGGGAAATTAAGTTGATTAAAAATGCCGTTAAATAAACTTTTGTCGGATTGAAATTGATTTTTGTTGTTATTGAACTTGCCATTAAAACGAAATTAAATTTCAAATGAAAATTTTTTCTCTAAATTATTTTTTCTTGTTTTACAATAAACTAACTTTTATTACTGACAGTAGAATTAAAGTAATGATTAAACTGATTTGTCTGACTAAAATTGGTTTTCACTACTTAAACTTTGTTCAATTAATAATTTTACCAAATGGTAAACAAAATTCATAAAAATTAAACTACTACAGAAAATTTAAATTAAAACCTACTAATAAAATTGCAAATTCTAACTTTTGTGTCTGACTAAAAATCACTTTCACTAATGATACTTTGATTAAACCTTAATTGAATTAAAAATAAACTAAAATTAAATTAAAACCTGTTAAAAAAATTATAAATTCTATAATAAATTCATGTCTGTTTATCGGAATGACTTTAACTACTGATAGTTGAATTTAAACCATAAATAAGCTTTCTAGTCTGACTAAAGTGTCGATTAACTACTATTTCTTTAATGATAAAATTGTAATAATAAACTCCAGGGAAATTGGGTTGATTAAAAATGAGATTAAATAAACTTTTGTCTGACTGAAATTGATTTCTGCTACTGAAACGAAATTAAAATCGTAATTCCAAATTTCAACTCATGTTTTGTCTGACTAAAGTTGACTATTACTACTGGCAGAAAATTTACCTATATCTAAATTTGTAAAGTCTGATAAAAGTTAATTGCAGGGAACTTTTGTTGATTAAAAATTCGATTGAACAAACAGTTGTCTGACTTAAATTGACTTTTACTACTGAACTATTAAAGTTACAAAATCTTTAACTACATTATTGTCCTGACAAAATAAAATTTTTCCACTTATAATGAAATTCTACGAAATAATTGTGTTTTGCCTGACTAAAAATAATGTTTTCCACTGAATCGTAAATAAAATCTTTTTATTTGAGAGAAACTTCATTTTTCTACTGAAGACTTACAATTAAAGTACCACCTGTCCTTTCTGACTGAAATTGACTTTTACTACTGAAAATAAAATTCTCAAGTAATGCAATTGACTATTCTATTCTACATACTAAAATTAAAAATTGAAATGATAATTTTGCTAAATTAAAATTTCCCAGAATGTAATCTCTATAAATAGAATTTTTTTCGAAAAAGAAACATAAAATATAGAACAAAATAATTGTAAATCAATTTAAAGAAAGTAATATTTCAACTTATTTTGGATAATAAATAATTAGAAAAAAATGCAATCCTATATATTCTAATCGGTTGAAAATAATTCGAAAGAGAGAGAGAGAGAGAGAGAGAGAAAAAAAAATAAAATTTTTCTCTTTTACCCTCGTGCTATTTTCTTAGAGTATATTGCTTGGCAGCAGGAACGAGTTGAGATTGAAATCGACGTTCATTCGATAGGAAACAAATGAATTTTTATTAGTCGTCATTTCGAGGGGTGGGAGAAAAAAGCATTGGGTGCTTATATTGCAAAGCAACCAACGTCGGCCATCCGCGAGAGTCCGATTGGCACAATGGCGCTCGAGAATGCTCTCGAAGGGTGAAAAACTGAATCCGGATAGCTTCAGAGATATATAAACAGGATGGAAAAGGTCGACAGTTCTCTTGCGTCAGACTGGTAATTATTTTTGCTAGGGTGAGAAGATCTGTCGATGACAGCTGAGACTCTGAGTTTTTCCTGACGGAAACACCGAACCATATCGAGTCAGGTACGGATATGTTCCTCTCTCTCTCTCTCTCTCTCTCACACACTCACTAACTTTCTCTCTCTCTCTCTTTCTCTACTTTTCTCTCTTTCACTATTTCTCTCTCTCTCTCTCTCTCTTTTTCTCTCTTTCTATATTGTACTATATAAAATAAATAGTAGAGAGAAAAGGAGAGTGGGGGTTAAATTGAGAGAGAAGAATTTCCAGAGAGTAAAAGAGAGAGGGGGGCGAGGGTAAATAGAGATAGAAGAAATTCGCAAGAGTGAAAGAGAGGGGGGGAGGGCTCGGGTAAATAGAAATAGAAAAAATTCACGAGAGCTAAAGAGAGAGAAAAAATTGCGAGAGCAAAAAAGAGAGAGGAAGGGGGTAAGCAGACAGAGAAGAAAATTGTGAGAGTGAAGAAGAGAGAGGATAAAATAGATAAAGAAAAAAATCGCGAGAGAGAGAGAGGGGGAGGGGAAGCCAAGAAAAATAGAGATAGAAGAAATTGGTCAGAGTAGAGGACAAAGAGAGGGTTAAATGGAGAAAAGAAAAAAATCGTGAGAGTGAAAGAGAAAGAGAAGGTGGGGGTTAAATATAGGAATGAGAAAATCGCGAGAGAGAGAGAGAGAGAGAGAGAGAGAGAGAGAGTATATAGAGGAGTGTAGAAGGGGGATGAGATGCGATAAAGCGATAGGCATGAAGGGGAAAAAGGGGAGTGAGAGGAAAAGGGATGAAACCGTGGAGACAAAGATTCCTGTCATTGGCAGCATCTCGATTCGTCGGGAAATGCAAACTTTGGATAGTGACAAGCTCGAGAGTATATAATTTCCCTTGCAAGCCACCTGCTTTTCTGTATAAACATTTATTTACTTATTTACTTGACCGCGGAATCGTGTAAAGCAATATATATATCGCATTCTATACTCTACAATACTCTAGAAGTAAAATTTGTTTAAAGAAATAAAAGAGCTTTATCTGCAAGTTGAAAAAAAAATTTTTTTTCTTTATTTTAAAAGAGAATTTTCTCCTGAAAAAAGCATCTTCTTTATTTTAAAGAAAATTTTGATCTTAGCCTTGACTTTTTTCTAAAGAAAGACTCTTACAAAAAAAATTTTTTCTGAAAAAAAGCTTTTCTTTATTTTAATGAAACTTTTTTCTTGAAAAAAGCTTTTTTCTTTATTTTATAGTAAATTTTCTCCTGGAAAAAATTGTTTCTTTAGTATAAAGAAAGTTTTCTCAGAAAAAACTTATTCTTTCTTCTAAGGAAAGTTTTCTCCTGTAAAAGGCTTTTACTTTATCATAAGGAAAGTTTTCCTTTCAAAAATAGCTTTTTCTTTATTCTAAAGAAAATTTTTCTCAGAAAGGGCTTTTTCTTTGTTTGAAAAAAAAATTTGTCGAAAAAAAGCTTTTTTCTTTATTTTACAGAGAGTTTTCTCCTGAAAAAAGCATTTTCTTTACTTTAAAGAAAGTTTTTCTCAGGAAAAGTTTTCTCTGTATTTAAAAAAAATTTTTTCTCGAAAATATTCTTTTTCTTTATTTTATACAAAGTTTTCTCCTGTAAAAAAGTTCTTTCTATTTTAAAGAAAATTTTTTCATGAAAAACTTTTTGATTTATTGTAAAGAAAGTTTTCCTAAGAAAAGTGTTTCCAAAAACACTTGAAAAAAATTTTCAAAATGAAAAAAATCAAAAGTAGCTGTTTGGTTTAAAGAATTTTTTTCTATTTTAGAAAAGTTTTCCAATATCAAAAAAAGACTCGTTATTCTAAAAAAAAGCTCAAATTATAATGGAAAATTCTTTTTGTTATTATTATTTCTTTCTAAATCTTAAACGTTTTATTTAAAAAAGGAGAAGGATAGTTTAATATCAAGTAATAATATTTATTTTGATTTGAAAAAACTATTTTTGATTCAAAAAATAATATTCTCTTTGAGTGTATCTCTATAAGTACGTCCGGAAAATTTCCTTTTTTTTTTGAATTTTACATAAGAAGTAACAATGACCCTTTAATAATACACATCACATGTAACACCTTCTTTTATCACAAATACCATAAAATCTAGCCAATGTAAGTTATCACATTCAGTTTATTTCCATTTTCAATTCAACTTTTCTCCCCTGTTATGTGTTACATTTTTTCAATTCAAAAAAATAAAAATATTTCCAACAAAATAATACATAACTTTTACATTTTACTCTATTTTCCAAACAAGTCATATAGAAAATATTTTATCAAAAGGTCACATGTCATTTTTTCACCTTTATTTCCACGTAATCTAAAAATATTATCAAATAAAATAATTTTTCTGCTATTACAAAAAAAAATAACACTTTTTATTAAGTAATCAAAAAACAATTTCTTTTTAATAACAGAAAATACGAACGTAAAAGAAAACTAGAAGAAAAACTACTATTTTAATTAATATATTTAGATAAATTTTCCCTAAATAAAAAATAGAACTTGTATCAGTGAAAAGTAAAAAAAATTTTAAAAGTTGAAAAAAATTTCATCGACTTTTGAAAAATTGAAAGTTGCAAAAAAAAAGCATTGCTAAATGCAAGAGTGAGCGACACAGTGATTATATCTGCACTTACTGTTGAAATGCGTGACGGCGATTTATTACGTGCTTAATTATTGGAACTGTAAATTTATAACTTTCATGACTTTTTTCATTGTTACAAGAAATACAAAGAAAAAGATAGAAACACATGAACAGTGAAAAGAATACAAAGGTTAATTAGCATAAATTTTTTTCTGATACATAAGTATTTAATAAATCAGGTAAACTCAAAAAAAAAATTTTGTTACAATTTTTTGTCTAATTTAGCAAGAAAAAAAAGACATTTAAAAAATTTAATTATTTGTAATCAGATATGAATTTTATTTTAAGTTTTTCTTTATTTTATAATTCAGCTAAATTATTTATTTAAGTCAATATGTAAATAAATGAAAGAAAATAAAATAAAAAATATTCAAATAAATAAAGAAATGGATATATAAAGACGTAAATTAATAATTAAATTAATAAGCAAAGAATTAAATAAATAATAAATATAAACAAATTATAAAGAAATGAAATTTTTTTTTTCGCTATTAAAGAAAAAGAATTTTTGTTTAATGCCCGTAAAATTAACTATATATTTTCGTTTAGAGTTTTGGTTAATGTTTAGAATATTTTTCATTGTGAAATTCAACGAGGTGAGGATAGTCAGGCAATGATTTGGCGATAATGTAATTTGCTGGTCCATTAGTCAGCCACCTTTCCAGAAGACGCGTCTGCATCGAATTTAGACACACATACACACACCGGGGCCCCTCCTTTTTCAGATTCTTTCAAATCAACATTTATATACAAAAAAAAAAGTGAAAAATAACAGTCGCAATTGATACACACGTATCAATTCATGAAATTAATTTCTCAACAATAGAACGAAATTCATCATCGTAAACATATATAATATAGTTTAAAATTTATTTCTCACACGACCCTGAGATACTTTCACTTTTTTCTCCTATATATATGCGCACAAAAAAAATTTCTATTCTCGTCATTGTTATTGTCAAACTATATTTTTTTCCGAAAATAAAAATAAACCTGAAATAGAAAAGTCCCTCATACTCTGAAGTTGTCTTTTGTTTATACTTTTGTTTTTTGTTAACTTTAGATTTTATTTTTATGTTACAATTATTTTTATTTTATGATTAATTCAAAATTTTAATGACAAATAGAAATCATCAGAATTTTTTTCACTTCTTTTCATTAAAAGACTAAAATTTTGTTAAATATTATGTTTTGTCAAATTGAAATTATTTTTGTTCTTTACTTCTAAACAAAATTAGAAAATTGTTAAACAATTGTGATTAAGAAATAGAAAATTTATTTATTTTCCATTATTTTTGTTTATGAATCACAATTTTTTTAAGAAAATTATTATTTTGTTTTAGAAAAAGAAGAAAAATATTTTCACAATTTATATTTTTAATCTTATTTTTGGAACAGGATTTTCCACAGGAATTAAGACATTCAAAAATTTCAAATTCAAACCTTTTTTAAATTAAACAACTTATAAAAGTATTGATATAAAACATGAAGATATCGATTGCTCCGAGTCTAAGACTCGGAGTGATCGATTTCTTCATGTTTTCTAATAATTAAAGATGACCGAGAGATAAAATCATTATTTTATATTATAAAAATATTGTTAATGTAACTTCATCAAAATTATTTTCACCATTTTAATTCAATTATTATTTTTTAGAATTTTAAATTATTTTTTATGAAAATAATTGAATTCCTTAAAAAAATTTTATTATTTATGAAAATAATTAAATTCCTGTGAAATTTGTATTATTTATGAAAATAATTAAATGCTTGAATTACAATTTTACTAAAAAATTTTTTAAATAATTGATTTCTTTTTGGGAAATTTTATTAAAATAGTAGATATTGAAAATCATTGAAATTAGAAAATTATTTGAAAATAATTGAAATTAGGACAAGAATTTTTTTGACATTTATAAAAATAATTGAATTTTGGAGAAGAATTTATTTATAAAAATAATTAGGATTTTTACTAGAATTTTTTTCAAATTTTGTAGTTGAATTTCATAAGAAAAATTTTATTTTTTTTTAAATAATATAATTTCTGCAGTTATTTGTAATTTCTCCAAAATTGAATTTTTTTAGTGTTTTCAACAAAAAGATAAATTAGAATATTTTTAAATTCTATTATTTTTAAATTTGCTAATTTTATTTAAAAAAAGGTAGTAAAAAGTAGTCAAAATGTTGCTAGTTATTTATAATAATCAAAGATGACCGAGAGATAAAAAATAAAATCAATATTTTATATCATAAGAATATTGTTACTGTCACTTCATCAAAATTATTTTCATCATTTTAATTCAATTATTATTTTCTATAATTTTAAATTATTTTTTATGAAAATAATTGAATTCCTTAACAAAATTTTATTATTTATATGAAAATAATTGAATTCCTGTGAAATTTTTATTATTTCTGAAAATAATTAAATGTTTGCATACAATTTTAAAAAAAAATTTTTAAATAATTGAATTCTTTTTGGAAAATTTTATTAAAATAGTAGATATTGAAAATTATTGAAATTAGAAAAATTTTTGAAAATAATTGAAATTAGGACAAGAATTTTTTTGACATTTATAAAAATAATTGAACTTTGGAGAAGAATTTTGTTATTTATAAAGATAATTGGGATTTTCACTAGAATTTTTTTCGAATTTTAAACATAGTTTAATTTTATAAGAAGAATTTTATTTTTTTTGAAAATAATTGAATTTCTGCAATTATTTGTAATTTCTCCAAAATTAAATTTTTTTTAGTGTTTTCAACAAAAATTTAAATTAGAATATTTTTAAATTCTATTATTTTTAAATTTGCTAATTTTATTTAAAAGACAATAAGAAATTAACCTTATTTAAGGTTTAGAAGTGAAGTTTCTGGTTGTATATATAGTAAAATAATTAATAATAAAAAATAAAAATTTTTCAAATATTTTTTGCATATTTCTATAAAGAAATGTGAAAAATTAATTATCCTTTCGTTTAATGGACGTTGCGATGGAAAAAAAACAAATGATAAAGGGAAAGTAGACATTTAATCGGGGACTATGGCCTTTAGCTTTAGCCTAGTTGAATATATTTTTTTTCTTTCAATTTTTTTTCTTTTTTTTTTTTTGTTGTTTTTGTTAGAAAAAAGATTTAATTTACCTAGAGACAATGGAAAAACATTGTGCGATCGTAAAACACACAGACTTGCTCAGTGATCCACGGAAAGACCGGGAGCAGCTGACATCATGAAAAAAAAAAGTGGCTCTACCGTTATTCCAAGCTGACGCTGTGAAAGATCGGAGCAATTAATAATTGAAGTACATGAAAATACGTGAAATTTTTTTTTCTTTTTCGTTTCTGCAAAACTGTTCTTTTGAAAAGAAATTGTGCTGGCAGTATACGGCAAAGAAGTATATACACGTAAGTGTATATCTAAACCGTTATATTATCCTTTGAAGTATCATTCGCTATATATGGTATAGTGGCTGTATATATTATTCTAATTAGTCGATTAATTTTAATTCTAATGCCGATTTACTTCATTTTTCATTTTTTCTGAATTCATTTTTTCTTCCTTGCTTGAATTTTAGTTATCGCATTTTTTTTTTGGTTCTAATTTTTGGGATTTTTGATTCATTGTTATCGCAATTATTGCAAAGAATATTTGATAAAGTTTTATTCAGAAAAATAAAAACTCTTTTTCTATTCCAAAAATGTTTTTTCTTCTTAAAGAATTTTTTTTCTGAAATGATTCTTTGAAGCTTTTTTTTGTTTTAAAACTTATCTTATGTCAAGAATAATTTTTTTGTATTTGAAACAAATTTTTTTATAGTGAAAAATATTTTTAATTTTAAGGGGAGGGAACATTAGTCTTTTTATCAAATTAATATCCATTGGAAATTGGAATTTAGAACCTTATCAATATTAATTTGAACTTAGTGCCTAATTAATATCCGACTTGAAAATTAGTACCCAATTAGTGGCCATCTTCACAACTAGTACCCAATCAGCACCTATTTAAAATTAGTTTCAATTTTTATTTCACCTTTCAATTTTTTAACAGCAGTCCTTTATAGGAATAAAATCCGTGCCACTTGTCGAATAAAAGAATAAAATGGAAAATAAGTGTCGAGTGTATTTTTAATAAATAAATTGACTGACGAGGGACGAAAAAAAATAGTTTGACAATTTGGATTAGAACGAGAAAAAAGGGGAATAAGTAGCGAGGAAAGAAAATGATCAGAAAACGATAATGGCGTCCTTGTCATCATCATGATAATCATAATGATGATGATGATGATCATCGTCATGGGCCGATCTGTCAGTGAGGAGCGCAACATCTCTCGATGACGATCGATGCTTATAATGTATAATAATGAAAAGGCACGACTATACGGAAAAAGAAGCTTCCTTTCGTTATATACGCTGCGAAGCTCGTTACTTGTCATGACTTGGCATTCCCAAACACCCTTTTGCCCATCTACCTCAACTCCTCCTTTCTTCGTGTCATAGTGTGTATTCTCGTACAACGTCGATCTTTTCACAACACAATCTCACATGGAGACTAGATCTGAAAACCAATTTTCAGAGCGCGCGAACCGCTCCTTCTTATGCTCATTATCACCAAGGCCCTAATTGTCAAATGCACGATCATGTCCTACCATCGAATCACCTAATCGATCTGCAATAATAGAAATCCTCGAAACCTTATAATTTTCTTTTCTTTTTTTTTTCTTTTTCAAATCTCTGATTGATTTAAGTGGAAACCTTTCTCATCGTATTTATTTTTTCTGAACTGGGAAAATTGAGTGTAATGATATTTTTTTCCTGATAATTTTATAACTGTTTATTTGTTTTTTAACACTTGTTAACTGTTTCTTTATTTCTTAGTTTATTACTTAATTGGGTCGTACAAAGAGTAATTTATTTAGTAAAGATGTAAAATTTGATGTTATTTGGATTTTTTAAAATTAAGTAAAGATTTTAAAGGTTGTTTTTGTTGAGAATACACATTTATTTAATTTTAATTGTTAAGCTTTTCGTCCATCGACGACAAACCTCTTCAGACATATTTTACAAAACTGCAAATTTAGTAATTTATTTATTTGCTATTAATTATTTACACTTCTTTTTTTTTACTTATTTACTGCTTACTCCTTTTTTATATTCAAGTAAATTAAAAATTAAATTTTATATTCAATTAAAATTAAAGTTAAAATTAATTTATTTAATTCATCTAACTAAAAGCTCTATTAATTTTAAAGAAAAAATTAATTTCATTAATTTTCTTAATTTCATTTTAATTGAATAGGTACTGATTCTTTATTACCAATTAAATTTGTATGAATTGAAAACGAGTTAATTCGAAATAAAAGATCAAAATTTGAAAAAAAAAATATTTCCCTGAAATAAATAATTAAAATAAACCAATTTCTTGCAAACAGAAAATTTTCTTTAAAATGAATATACTTTTTTATAAAAAACAAAATTTTCTTCTAGAGAAAATTATTTTTCCAATTAAGAAGAGGGTGTATCAATATTTTTAAATCAAGAAAATATTTTATATATTCTACGAAATTATTTTTAAGGTAATTTTTTTGTAACGTATTTAATGGTCATAAAATAAAATGGGTCAGAAAATATTTTGACCCTTTTAGAATTTTCGTTTTTCATAAAAATTGTTGTATTTCAAAATCCATGCTTAATTTTGTAGAAAATACAAAACAAAAACTCCTTAGAAAAATTGTCTGAAAAAAAGTTGATTTTCTTAATTTTTGAAGCATGTCTTTATAAATATTTCCTTTTAGGCTGAAAATGTTAAAAATTACCATTATTATTTAATTTTTTTATTTGAAAATTTATTTGTTTTTTTTTGTTTATTCAAAAACATATTTTCTACAAAATAACACATGAATTTCAAAGTCAATCAATTTTTTTAAAAATTAGAATTCACTATAAAAATTTTTTTTTTTCAAATACAAAAAAATATTATTTTTGACATAAGAAAAGCTTTAAAAAACAAAAAAAGATTTAAAAAATCATTTGAGAAAAAAAATGTCTTTGAAAGAAAAAAATCATTTTTGGAAAGAAAAAGAGCTTCTTTGTGATTGAAAAACTTTTATTATAACAAAAAACACTTTCTTTAAAGAAAACAATATTTTTTTGCTACCAAAAGTTATCTTTGATAAATGTAAAAAAGTTTTTTGAAACAAAACAGAAATTATTCGTGGAGTATAAAAACTTTCCTTAGGGAAGAAGAACATTTTTTAAAAAAATTGTCTTTTAAAACGAAAAAACATTTTTGCGATTGAAAAAATTTAGATTAAAAGAAAAAGACTTTCTTGAAAAAAAGAAGAAAATAAACACATGAAAAAGTCTTGGACCGAAATAAAATAAAAGCTTTTTTTGTATGCAATTGAAAAAAATTTGTTTAAAAGAAAAAAAAAGACATTATTCTTTATCTTCATAAAAGCTTTGTTTAAGTTTGCAAAACATTTTTTTAAATAAAAAGCTTTTTAAAACGAAAGAACATTACTTTTGGAACAAAAATAGCTCTTTTCCTAGTGAAAAACTTTCTTTAGAATAAAATAATTTTTTTTTTTAAATAAAAATTGACAAATATTTCTTGAAGGCAAGAAAAAACATTCTTTTAAGTGTGGAATTTTCTTTAAAACGACAAAACTTTCTTTAAAATTAAAAGAGCTTTTTTGTCCTAGACAAAATTTGATTAAAACAAAAAGACTTTCTTTCAACAAAAAAAGTTGAATGCCAGGAAAAGTCTTGTTCAATTATGTTCAAAATTTTTTAAAAATTCTCGTCTATATTTCAATAATCTTTATAAATAATAAAATTCTTCTCCAAAATTCAATTATTTTTAAAAAATTTAATAAAATTTTTGGCAAAATTTCAATTATTTTCAAAAATTTTCCCCATTTTAATTATTTTAAAGTAAACTAGTAAACTATTTTAATAAAATTTTCCAAAAGAATTTTATTATTTAAACAAAATTTTAATAAAAATTTAACAGGAATTCAATTACTTAACAATTTCATTTATAAATTTCTTCGCATCAATTCAATTATTTTAAATTTTTTAATGAAGTTTCTCGAAAGAATTTAAATATATAAAGAAAATTGAAAAAAATAATCTGAGAAATTGAATTATTTCGAAAAATTTAAATAAAATTCTTTTGATAATTCTATTATTTAAAAAAATGTTGACAAAATTTTTTGCAAGATTTAATTCATTAAATTGCAATTTTAATAAAATTTTCCTATACAATTCAATTGTTTTCAATATATTTCTTCTTAAGAATTGAATTATTTTCACAAATAATACATTTTTTATGGGAATTCAATTATTTAAAAGAATTTGAATAAAATTCTTCGCTAGAAATAAATTATTTTCTTTCTTGAGAATTCAATTATTTAAAAAAATTTTTTTTTGAATTCTTTGTCAGATTTCAATTATTTTAAATTTTTTTTAATGAAATTTCTAGATGGAATATAATTATTTTTAAAAAGTTTTTAAAAATTCTGAAAAATTCAATTATTTAAAAAAATTTGAATAAAATTCTTCACAAGAAATTAATTATTTTCATAAATAATAATATTTTTCTCTAGAATTTAATTGTATTTTACAAATAAGATTCTTCACAGTAATTTCAATTCTTTAAATAGATTTTTAATAAAATTCGTTGCAAGAATTCAACTATTTTCATAAATATAACAAAACTTATCGCAGAATTTCAATCATTTTTATAACATTTTTAATAAAATGATAGAAAATTGCATTTATTCTTACAATTTTTTTTTAATTCGCCGAAAGAATTCAATTATTATTAAAAATTTTGATAAAATTCTTCATAAAAATTCAATTTCAAAAAAATATGCAATTACTAAATAAATGATTTATTTTCGTATTTAAATAATTAAAATTCTCGGGAAATTTTCTAATAAAAATTGATTAAAAATTAATTACACTTAAAATTTTAAATTATAATTGAATATTAAAAACATTATATAGCGTGAATTTTTAGAAATAACTGAATTTTAAAAAGGGTTAAAATTGAAATCTTTGAAAATTTGAATTTATAGTTACAATATTCTTATGAAATAAAATAATGATTTTATTACTTTGTCATCTTAAATTTCTTCATGTTTTATTATAGGTAATATTCTCATAAGTTATTGAATTTGAGAATATTAATTCCTATAGAAAAATAATAATGATTAAATATTTATTTAAAGTATTACTACACTTTAGAAGGCTCTTAAAAGACCAAATTAAAAAAAATTTTTTCTTAGGTCTTTTATTATAAATATTTAAAAAACTTTTTTGCCTATATTAGTACATATTTGGAGAATAAAAATAATGGTTTGTTTTTAATTTTTATTTAATATCATAATCTGCAGACAGGATTCAGATCGAAACTCCAAAAAGTTAGTTTTAGAGGCCATCCATAAATTACCTAAAATTCTTTTGCAAATTGAAACCCCACCATTTTTTTTTATTTCAGACACTGTTACATACATTAGCACCAATGTTTCTAGTGGTCGTAACAAAAAGCTGGACCCCACCATCCCCTTAAAGACTTACTTAATTTGTCAATGACTTTTTACATTAATTGAATATTTTTTGAAAAATTTACTTTTATTTTTTACAATTGGTTATAAATACTTTAGGAGGCGTTTTCTGAAGTCATAAGGAGTTAAAAAATACAATAAAAAAAAAATAAAATTTTTTTAAATTCTAAAGTGTAGTAGTACCTTAAAGAAGAAGTTATTAATGTTCTTCAGGGTCAGGGAAAAAGTGAAAATTTTGTCTGGAAATCAGGGAAAAGTCAGGGAAAAACAAAATTAAAATTTTGTGGCAATAATTTCGAATTATTATCCAATATAAAATTATTCAATTTTTCTTTTTAAAAAAGTATGAAATTTGAAAAAAGTATAAAAATTAAACCATAAAGATAAAAAAGTTTAAAACAGTCAGAAAAATTAATTGAAAGTTCATCATCATGACACTTGATCGTTATCAGAAGCGAATATATATATATATATATATATATATATATATATATACATTATCCCTCGCCTATTTCGAAATTTATTTTCTCCAACCACATTTAGTACAAGTAGATTTCTCCGCTGTGTTAAGAATAATTCCCTCTCGGATTTACACCTAATCCAAACAAATAAGATCGATGAAGCGACATTCCGTAAAAACCGTAATCCTATTCAAATGAGATCGTAAATCTTCAGCACCTGACTCGTAGAGTTTAGTCGATTCATCATCGGGAACGTGAGTATGTCGATAAATTTTTATAATATCCGAACATATTAGAAGTTTTAGCGCGCGGTAAAAGTTTCTTAAAAGTATTTTTTTCTTCTTCTTCATCTTCTTTTTTTTTATTTTTGCACGCAGTGATTAAGTAATAATCATTTTGAATGATCTCTTCATTGGTGGATATAAAACTTAGGAAGAGATTTTTTTTTTCGTTTTTTTTTTTTTTTTATTCTGGATTATTCACGGTAAATTTGGAACGCAAATTTTTGTCCGATTGGATCCGTTCAATTTTTCACTCTCGATTAAAAAAGACGAGTAGGCATCGAAATGGTGGTTGTAGGATTGGAGAGAGGGTGTGAGAGAGAGAAAGAGAGGGAGGGGGGAGAGGGTTTGTTAATTACTGATTTTTCTCGGTCCGCGTCACTTTTTAATTGACGCCAGAAATTGAACCTCACTGGAGAGAGAGAGAGAGAGAGAGGAGGAGAGCACACGAAACTGAGTTTGTGTTCTGGCAAAGTCATCCTCGACTAAATCTTCTCTCATCTTCCTCGACGACCATCCGGGTCTTCCAATATTATAGTTCTTCCAATAACATTTCAGTGAGAGCCTTTTGATTGGATTCGAGATACTGAATCCAAGTGCGAAATTAAAGATTTATTGAAATTTAGAGAAATGGCCTTTGGCTTTTATAGTTTTAAGATTTTTTATTTTTAAATTAAAAATAATGGAATGATAAGAAATAATTTTTGTACTCGATGATAAAAAAAATTTTTGTTTTTGTAGAAAGGATTTTCGTTTCAGGAAAAGAATATTCCTTTAAGAATATTCGTTATTTTGCAAGAAAATTTTTCAATAGCAAGAAAGAAAACTATTATTTCGTTCCAAAGCATAAATTTTCAAAACAGAAAAATCGGGTTTAGTTTTAACAAAGTCTTCTTGTTTTAATGAAAAGTTTTTAATAGCAAAAAGCTATTGAAGAAACTTTTTATACTTGAAGAATAAATTTTTGTTTGCAATTACAACTTAAATTGCATTTAATTTTTTCAATTGCAAAGAAAAACGTTTTTATTGTGTTTCAAGGTAAACATTTTTGTAGCAGAATAATTTCGTTCAGTATATAAAAGTCTTTTTATTTTAACTAAAGTTTTTCAATAGCAGAAAAGTTCTTTTTTTAGTAAAAGTTTCTCAAAAGCAAAAAGCTCTTCTTGTTTCAAAGTTTCTTTTTTTGTTTTAAAGAAAGTTTATCGTTCAACAGAAATTTTTTGTCATCAAAGGATCCTTTTCTAATTTTAAAACAAAATTATTTTTTAAAGAAAGTTTTACGCTGCAAAAATTATTTTTTTACCGTAATGGAATCTGTCTCTTTTTGAATTTTTAAGGAACATTTTTTGTTTTCAAAAAAAGTTTTTTACCACTAAAAGTTATTTTTATTTTAAAAAAAATTTACACGTTTTAAAAAACTTTTTTCATTTAGAAAAAATGATTTCCTAGTTTAAGAATTATTTTATAAACTAAGAAAACATTTTTTGCTTCAAAGAACACTTTTCAATAGCAAATTGGAAAGCTTTCATTTAGATCCAAGAAAATTTTTATGCTCTAAAAAAATTTTTTTATTTTAAAAGTAGTTTTCCTATACTTTCAAGAAACTTCAAGCATGATTTTTTTTGTTTCAAAAAATATTTTTTCAATTGCAAAGAAAAAAGATCTTTTGTGTTTCAAAAGAAGAGTTTTCTTAGCAAAAATGAAATTGGCGAAATTTAAAATTTTAAAGAAAGCCTTTTTGTTTTAATGGGAGTTTTTCAAACAACAAAAAGCTCTTTTGTTTTAAAAAAGCTGTTTAACAGCAAAAAAGTTTTTTTTTTTATTCAAAGAATTTTTTTTCATTTTATTAAATATTTTTCCACTTAAAAAAATTTTTTCAATAAAGAATCTTTTCTTTAATTTCAAGCAAAATTATTTCGTTTTAAAGAAAATTTCCAAATAAAAAATGTTTGTTCATCTAAAAGAATATTTTTCTCATTAAATTTTAAAGAAAATTTTTTCTTTTCCAAAGAAATATTTTACTATGAAAAAAGCAATTCTTAATTTAAAAAAATACTTTCGTTTCAAAAAAAGCTTTACATTTAAATATCAACTTTTTATAGTAGAAAAATATTGTTTAGTTTTTAGAAAGTCTTTTTGTTTTAATAATATTTTTTTGTTTTAAAGAAAGCTTTTTATATTTCAAGAATAATTCTTTTTGTAGCAAAAATAATGAATTATTTTTTTTGTGTCAAAGAAATTTTTTTAATTTAAATAAAGCTCTAATTTTTGTATGTAAAGAAGATTTTTTTTGTAGAAAATTCGTCATATTAAAAGAAGTTTTTCGTTTTAAAGAAAGTTTTTATTTCTCAAAAACAATATTGTTCACAAACTCATTCTTTTATATTTTGGGAAAAAAATATTACAAAATTCACGTTTCTTAATATTTTTGTAGAAAATTTTCAATTTTCACAACGAAATAATTCACATCATTTCTATTTCTTAATTACAATTGTTTTAATAAAATTCAAAGTTATTCAAAAAATAAAGGAAAAAAAATGTTTATAAATTCTATTTGTCAATTACAAATTTTCATTGAAAATGAAATTGAAAATATTTGAATTTTTAGAAAATAAAGGAAAAAAATTTATTCAAAATATGTTCTGTTACATTTATTTACGAATTTCTTTAATTGCAAAATTATTCAAAAACATCTATAGCTTTTTTTTAAATAAATATTTAATTATTGTTATTTTTCCATAGGAAATAAGATTTTCAAAAATTTCAAATTCAAACTTTCTTGAAATTAAACAACTTTAAAAATATTTTTGTAAAACATAAAGATAACGATTACTCCGAGTCGAAGACTCGGAGTGATCGATTTCTTCATTTTTTAAAATAATTAAAGATGTTCGAGAGATAAAATAATTGTTTTACATTATAAGAATATTGTTACTGAAACTACTTCAAAATTATTTTTATATTCAATTATTATCTTAAATTTAAACTAAAATTCATTTTTAAATAAATTTTTCTTAGAAAATTCTATGAGAATTCAATTATTTAAATAGAAAAGTAAATAATTTATTGAATAATTGAATGTTTCTTAAAATTTAATTCTTATAAAGAATTTTATTACCAAATTTTTAAATAATTTAATTTTTTTGACGAATTTTAATAAAATTTTTAAGAATAGTTACATTTTTCAAGGAATTCGATTAAAATTGTATTATAAAAAATTTGTAAATAATTGAATTCCTGTGAAATTTTTATTATTTATGAAAATAATTAAAATGTTTGCGTACAATTTTATTAAAAATTTTTTTCAAATAATAGATTTCTTTAATTAAATATATATTTATAAATTTAACTAATTTTAGAAGATTTTGAATTATTAAAATTATTCAAAAATTTAAGTTCTTTAAAATTTCTAATTAAATTAATTTAAAACTGAAGTTTTATAAAATTTCAAAATTGAAGAATTTTTTTCTTATGAGTTCTAAAAGTTTAATTTTTTTCTATACTTAAAAAAAAATCCCTGACTTTTCTCTGAATTCCCTGTGTCAGAATATATGATATTATAGTTATAATAATATTAAAACTATATTACAATTCATACTTTATTTTTATGAAAATAAATTTAAATTAAAAATTCTTACGTTCCATTTATTTTTAAAATTGCTAATTTTACTTTTAAAAATGGGAGCAAAAAGTTAGTCGCGCGCGATTTGTTGCTAGTTTATTTTAATTTGCAGAATTTATTGAAAAAAAATTTTTTTTTCAGTTTGAAAGTATTGTTATCGTTAATTAATAATATCTTGTTATGTTTTAGAAGCAACAGAAAAAGGAGCAAAATGAGGGAAAAAAAGGAAACAAAAAAGAAAATGTAAGAAAAGCATAAAGAAAACGAAAGAGAAAAGAAAGAGAAGTAGAAGATGAAGAAGAAGAAAGAGGAAAAGAAAAGCCAATATCCAACAAGTAAGTGATATTTCTTACGTTACTCTTCAACAAAGTGTTATTTTGTAAACAAAAGACAAAGGGACGTGAAAATGATGTTAAAAAAAACACATTATATGTATATATGTAGATATACAATATTAACGAGGTGGTAATCTGAACCCCCTGGTTAATATCCTGACAAGGCTTGAAGCCTTTTTGCGTCCATATCCACTCAAAGGATCGACCTTAGAGCTAATTACCTGAAATAACCCATTAGTCTTGTATCATCCCAAAGTTACGGCTTAGGTGCTTGTCTCACACCTTTGACGACTTAATCTCCTCCAAGAAGCTTTCTTGGGAGGAGTTGTTTCCATGAATCAGCGATACTCTCGCGACCGAGGAAAATTGCTCTCCCTCTCTCTCTCTCTCGCCTTTGCAACCATAATAATAATAATAATAATAATAATGATATACCTATAATAACAACTAAAGAGCTTTTGCCTGCAGGAGAAAACGTTCGATTTAAAAATTCACACCTTAGTGCGATGGAAATTTTTTGAACCATCATTATTATATAATATCAGTTCTTGAAACAATTTCAACGATTAATGATTACTAGTCATTATAGTGTTGGCTTAATTAACACCTGTGAGAAAATGTATATAATAGCCGTAAAGGATATTTATTTTGAGAAGGAAATTTTTTTTTCCTCCCATATGTATTTTTTGTTGTTATCAATTTTCGGGAGAAAATAATTTGGATTTGTAAATTATCTGCTTGCTATTTGATTTCTTTTTTTTTGCAAAATGCAAAAGCGGAAAGAAAACAAAAAAATTTCAATTAGGTAATTTATTAATAGAAAAATCGATAGTACGTAGATCCTTCTGAGTCAGGATATTTAATAAATAATACAAACAATAAAATTAATAGTATAAAAAAATAGTGAACATCTTCGTTATTAATTATTACCACTTAGTGATTAAATCAACGTTTTCACTATAATACTTTCACTATAATTGAATACTTTATGTTACCGAATTTTTTTTTGGTATTAATTTTATAATTTTTTTTATCAATTTTGCAATTCTGATATTATTTTTGAAATTTTGTATCAATTTTGCAATTATGGTTTTAATTTTTCACTTTTTGTATTAATTTTGAATTTTTTGTATCAATTTGACAATCTTTACAAAATAGAAAATTTTCATACTTCCAAAAAAAGAATATCTTTCAATTATTTGGTACCTTTTAGCGCCAAGTGAATCCTTTTGGTTCTAAATTTGTAATTTTGCTATCAATTCTGCAATTCTGGTATTATTTTTGAAATTTTGTATCAATTTTGCAATTATGGTTTTAATTTTTCACTTTTTGCATTCGTTTTGAATTTTTTGTATCATTTTGACAATTTTTGCAAAATAGAAAATTTTCATACTCCCAAAAAAAGAATATCTTTCAATTATTTGGTACCTTTTAGCGCCAAATTAATCCTTTTGGTACTAAATTTGTAATTTTGCTATCAATTTTAAAATTCTGGTATTAATTTCCAAATTATTGTATCAACTCTATAAATTTGATATCAGTTTGGTACTGTTTAGTTTCAATTTAATGCTTTTGGTACCAATTTTGTAATTTTAATATAAATTTTGCTATTCTGGTAATAATAATGCAATTTTAATAATAATTTTGCAATTTTTGTATCAAGTTTGCAATATTTTGGGACTGACATTGAAATTTTTATATTTTGCAATATTTTGGTACTAATATTGGATTTTTTGTATCAACTTTATACAATCATACAATGTTGTTATGATAAATATTGCAATTCTGGTATTAATTTTGCAATTTTAAAAAAATTTTTGCTTATCTGGTATTAATTTTGAATCTTTTGTATACATTTTACAATTTTTGACTTTTTGTGCACGGAGAAAAATATAAAGTAACTTTTACTACTTAATAGTAAAAAATTTCCGGTAAAGAATTTCTGGTTATTTTTTTCTACTTTTGGAGTAAATTTTGCTGCGTTCAAAGTAAATTTTACTAACTTTTACAAATATGTACTTCGAACGTAGCAAAATTTACTCCAAAAGTAGTCAAAATTACGAGAAATTCTTTACCGGAAATTTTTTACTATAAAGTAGTAAAAGTTACTTTATATTTTTCTCCGTGTGTATACTTTGTATTTTGGTATTAATTTAGTTTTTTCTTAGTATTCTTTGTATACTTTTAGTATCAATTTTCTAATTTTGGTATGAAATTGACATTTTTCAAAGTATATAGCAATTTTTCTACAAAATTTTTATTTTGATACCAATATGATAATTTTTACTATCGATTTTGTAATTTTTGCATCAATTTTGCAATTCTGATGATAATTTTTAAATTTTTACCTCTGCTTTATATTTTTGGTATTAATTTTGTTACTTTTTCGTATCAATTTGATTCTTTTGTTACCGATTTTTTTGTATTAATTTGGTAATTTTTCTTATCAATTTGATTCTTTTGTCACCCGCTTTTGTAATTTTTGTATTTATTTTTCAATTCTAGTATCAAATTTACAATTTTCTTTTAAATTTAGTAATTTTTGGTACCAATTTTTCTATTTTTGTATGAAATTTTTATTTTCGTATCAATTTGGTACCTTTTATTATCAATTTAATCCATACGGTAGCAATTTTGTTATTTTTGTATTAATTAATTAATTTTGCAATTCTGGTAACAATATTGAAATTTTGAACCAATTTTACTTATCTGGTATTAATTTTCAAATTTTTGTATTAATTTTGTAATTTTTGTAACAAATTTATATGTTTGGTATCAATTCGTCACATTTTAGTATTATTTTCCTCTATCTTATTTTTATTTTTGGGACATTTCTATACAGTTTACTTCAATTTCATAAAATTTGGTACCGATTTTAATTATTTTGATATCATTTTTATAATTTGTTTGATAATTTATACCAATGTGATAATTTTTGTTTTTATACTTTTGAAAATCAATTTTATAATTCTTTGTATCAATTTGAACCTTTTGTTATAAACTATAAATTACATATTTTTTGCATGAATTTGATAAATTTTTGTATCAATTTAATACTTTCAATGTCAATTTTATATTATTGCTAACAATTTAATTATTTTTTTTTAAATCTTATTTTACTTTTGGTATAAATTTTATACTGTTGGCTTCAATTTGTTAAAATTTGCTTCCTTATTTCCGCGTGAATTTTAGAAACCAGTAATTTTGGAAAATTATTCTTTTAAACATTAACTTTGAAAAATAGATTTTAAGAAACAGCATTTGCCACAGTTTTTTCTGCAAATATCAAATTGAGACAAAAAACGAATCAAAAGTGTTGCAAAGTAACATTTTTGATTCTTTTTTTGTCTCAATTTGATATTTGCAGAAAAAACAGTGAGGTAAATAGTATTTTTGGAAATAGAATTCTGAAAAATAGCAAAAAAAAATACCATCTAAGGGTTTTTAAAACGAAATCACAATATAAAAGAGAGTATATTCGATGCATCACTCACTCCTTTTCTCTCTCCCTCTCTCGAAGCGTGAAACGGATGAAGGAATATGTCGATGGGGTGAGAATATAAATTCGCTGACGATATCTTAAAGAGGTGCGAAGAAATGAGAGTCGGGGGTGCGAGACGAGGTATAAGAGCAATCACCGGCGATTTCATAGCTGTCGTACCAACGCGCGGGTTCTGTTCCAAGTCTTAAAGTTCCGTTCTCCAAGAGGTGAGAGAGTGAGAGAGAGTGAGAGAGAGAAAGAGACCGCAGAGAATGACTGAGCGAATTCCATCATCAACACTCTTCGACTTGAGTCGAAGAGGCTTTCCCTCTCGAAGAAATTCGAATCGCGACACCTCCCCTCAACTAAAGTCCCACCTGATATTTTAATTGACATCAAAAAGTGTTACCAGCAACATTCCATTCGAAGAGGTATTCCAAAACGTTCACACGATCTGAAATTATAATCTTCATTTGTCAAAAAGTCAAACCTAACTTCTCTCTTTCTCTCTTTCTCTCTCTTGAACTCGGAAACATCAATAAAAAAAGTACCTAATTTATCTTCACTCGAAAGTTGATTGACAATGCGGCTAATATTTTTTTTTTTGACATCTCTTTCACTTCTTTTTTATTGTTTATTATCTTCATTAATTATTACGATTTATTTGGTTTAATGAATAATCAGTTCACTGAGTGTTGAAAATTAACTTTCGGTACGGTTAGAAAAATAATGTGTGAAGAGTTTTGTCTTAATTTAAGGCATTTTTTTTTTTGTCTGGGAAAAAATGTTTTAAATTATAACTTCATTATTGAAGTGTTTTTTGTTTTTTCAGGTAATTAGTGTCGTAAATTGTAGATGAATATTTATTCGTATATTGAAAATAAAATGTAAAAATAATTGTTAAGCGGAATTTTTCTTCTCACTTCGAGATTTTATTTATTACTTCCTCATAGAGGAAGTATTGTAATACCAAAATTTTTCGAGTTCGACTTTTTGACATATCTTTATGTTATTTGACCTCAGGAGTTCAAAAATGACATTTTTAAAAATGTCATTCCGTATGTGTGTATGTGTGTGTGTGTAAACATCACATTTTCATAATATCTCAAAATCATGAAGAGCTTTGAGTTGAATTTTTTTTTAAATTGTAGATCTCACCTGCGGACATAAAATGAGAGTACTTTGAGATAGATTAATAAAGTTTAACTATTTTTTTTTGGATTTTTAATTTTGCAAAAAAACGTTTTTTTGCCCATAACTTTAAAAAAATGTTAGGGACACCTATAAATGTTTTTTTTTTTAAATTTTCGCTGCAATAAATAATAAAGAAAAGTTTGTGCTTTTTCTTGACTAAGATGCGAAAAGAAAAATAAGACATCTTCTTTATTTTTTCAGTCAATATTTACTTACGTCTGACTAAACCATCAGTTTTCCACTTAACCGCAGCAAACATTCTTTCTTTTTTGCATCAATTCTTAATCAAACCCTTTTTTTCTAAATTCTTTTTTCTCTGTAATTTCTATGAAGCAAAACCAATTTAGAGAGTTGAGTTAATTAAAAGTGAGGAACTCGTTCGAGAGCAAGAAAAGTGTATATGTGAAGGGAAAATTGTATTGGTTGTTTTTGAGCTTTTGACACTTGATGATCGTTATAAGCTCTCTCTCTCTCTCTCTCTCTTACTTAGTTTCTCTCTTCCTCTTTTCCCTCTTTTTTCTTCTTTTTCTCTCTTTTCCCTTTCTCTTCCCTCTCTCTTTCTCTCTCTCTTTTTCTTGACTTGAGTCCGAGGAGAAAATCGATCGATCGAAGGTTGCGACGACTGACGATTTGTTATCGACAAAGTCGATCGCCTAGTTTGCTTGCCCGGAACAAATGCGCCGTGCAGATTGGCATTTCAGGCGAAACTGGGGCAAAACATTTCGATCGGACCGATTCAATCCGGTATATCTGTAATATACTAAAAGTCACTTCTTTCTCTCTCTCTCTCTCTTTCTCTCGACATCGGTCACGGCGCAAGTCTCGATCATCTTTTCTCTTTTTCATTCGACAAGCCTTAAATCAGCTCTTAGGATCGATTAAAAAAATCGGATTTGTCTTCAATGTGAAACGATCTCTGAATTAAAAAAGAAGTCTTATTTTTCTTAAATTACACTCTTTCCTTGATTTAATTAAATCAACATTGTTTTTTTTTCCCTCTCCTATATATATTGATAGGAGAGGGATATAATTCAGTAGTTAATTGAAAAAAAAGTTAGTAACAATTAGACTTCGCACTCGATATTAATTTTAAAAGTAGTAGTAAAAAGTAGTTTTCAAACTAAATAAAGTAGCTATCGAGAAATTAAATGGACTACAAAAAAAAAGTCGTCTTCGACACTTCACAAAATTGACAAAAATTCCATTCACATTTTTTATTTTTCCTAACTTTTTCCTAATTTTCATCAAAACTATTTACTTCGTTCTTATCCTGGCTAATAAATTGAATTAATGCAACGAATTTATATAATTCACGAAAGAATTTAAATATTTATAAAATAATTTAACTTCTTGCGAAGAATTTTATAAAAATCATTTCTAAATTTCTTTCGACTAATTTGATGCAAATTCTAATTTAAATAATTGAATTCCTGAGAAATTTTTATTTATTCATGAAAAGAATTAAATTCTTACGAAGAAATTAGAAAAAAATTTTAAATAATTGAACTTCTTTTGGAAATTTTATGAAAATAGTAGATATCTGAAAATCATTGAATTGCGAAAAGTTTTTTAAAAATAATTAAATGTTACAAAGAATTCTAGTAAAATTTTTGACAATAATTAAAAGTCTGTGTGGTATTTTATTAAATTTTTTGAAAACAATTGAATTCCTAAAAAGCATTTTATCATTTATGAAAATAATTGAATTCTTGCGAAACGATTTTATTAGAATTTTTTAAAAGATATTTAATTTCCAAGAAGAAATTTATTACTTCTAGCATAAATACAAATAAATAAACAAATTACTTTTAAAAATAATTAAATTCTTGTGATGAATTATTGTTCTTTATGACAACTATTAAATTTTGCGAAGAATTTGTATTAAAATGCCTCAAAATAATTGAAAGTTCTAGAATAATTTTGTTATTTATCGATATAATTGGACTTCTTTTGAAAAATTATTTATGTAAGTAATTGAATTCTTGGGAAGAATTTTATTAAAATCTAAAAGAATAATGAAATTATTTCAAAAAAAATTTAATTAAAATTGTATTTAAAAAAATTGATTTCTTTCGATCAATTTTATTAACATATTTGGAAAATAATTTAATTCCTGTGAAAAATTCTAATACTTTGTAAATAACTGAATTCTTTTACAGAATTTTCAAAAAACATTTTTTTCATATAAGTGATTTTTTCGAGGAATTGAAATCAAATTTTTAAGAATAATTATATTTTTAAGCAATTCCTGTAAAATGTTTAAAAAATAATTAAAATCCTGCGATGAATTTTATTATTTATGAAAGTAATTGAATAGTGTTGCTAAGAATTTTATTAAAATTTTCAAAAATTATTTGTATTCCTGAGAAGAATTTTATTTTTTATGAAAATAATTGAATTCCTGAAAAGAATTTAATTATTTTTGAAAATAATTGAATTATTGTAAAAAAAATGTATTAAAATGTTTTAAAAAAATTGAATTTCTATTCAAAATTTTTTTTATTTTTGAAAATAAAAATTGAATTTTCATAAGAATTTTATAAACATTGTTTCAAATAATTAATTTTTGCGAAATATAATAAAATATTATGATAATTTTATTTTATGTACTCTAGCTATAAATTAATAATTAAAGCAACTTTTTCTCTTTTACTCTTGTTTCATTTTTGTTTTTCAAAAAATGTTTTGATTACGTAATTCAAAGAGAGAAATGTCGGATCAAAATTAATGATTTAAACCAAAATTAATGATCATTTTTGAATAATAAACGGCTTGTTGGTATTGGTTGACCTGACATTATGAGAAAGTGTGAATACTACTGAAACAAGTTAGAGAGGGAAGATACTTTTTGATGTATTTATTGCTTGTATTAAAATTCGACGTAATATCGAAGCAATCGCTACTTTTATGTTGCTGTAAATCATTTATTTATATTATATTTATTTATATCCTTCAGTTTTAAAATATTTAATATCATGAAATGTAGATAAACAACTACTTTAAGTTTCCTTAACGTCGTTATTAGAAAAAAATATTATCATCCAATTATTAATGAATTATTCGATATTAGTCTAACCCCTTCCTGTTTTGAAATTTTTTCTGACTTCGAGAGCAATATTCGGATGCTCGAAAAAAAGTACAGATTTAGTTACCTCATTTATATAATAATAATAAATAATTAACGATAATTAGTTAATAAGTAATTCTAATTAAGAATTAATTAATAAGTTATTAATCACATTAATAAGTATTATAAATAACAAAATTGTTCATTCCCTTCAATTTAACAAACATTAAATATTAATTATTCTCTTAATTAATAATAAAAAACAAAAATTAATAGTATAAGTACTTATTCTAATATAGAGAAAAAATATCAATTACCTGCAAAAAATTAACAATAATATTAATTGAAATTAACATTATTTTTCCCCTTATGTAATTTACAAGAATTAATATTAATTATTCTCTATAATTAATGTTAGAAATACATATTCATAATTCGCATAAATATTTAATTAACATAAATATTATTAATTATTCGCTGCCAATTAAATTAAAAAAAAATTTGTATTTGCTTAAATTAGTAATAAAAAATATTAATTATTCTTTTTATTTTTAAGCAAGTTCCCATTTCCGATAGATCAAATCTAAAAAAAAAAATTTTAAGTTTTGAAGCACACTAAACATTTTCTGCAGTTGACAAAAAAATGTATTTAAATTCAATATAATAATGGCGGGGAATATAAAAAAAAATCGAGAAAATAAATTTGTTGACAAATAAGGGAAATTAGAATTTTCACCTGGGAACTCACCTGATCGCGAAACGATCAAGGGCGTGATCCTTCAGGCTGGAGAGGTGGACTTGTCCGTATCGTAAGACGCTCACGTTGGCCAGGATTCTTGTACACGAACATTGCTCGTTCCATTCCAATCCCTGCAAAAACAGACAGAGAGTGTAGTCAGAACTCTTTCAGTGTCCTCTTGCGTCAATTTTTCTTCTAATTCAAATAGAATTCACCCCCCGCAAAAAATTCTATCCTTATTTGAATTTTCCGGAATTATTGTCAATCATCTCTTATTTGTTGCCTTTTAAAACACTCGTTTGTATATTTTCCGTGTGTTTTAATTTTCTTTTTTTCTTATTGAAAATTTATTGTAATTTGAATTTTAATCTGGAAAAAAAAAATTCTCACTATACTATTATATTTAATAACTAAAGCGTAACTTATTATTTAGTTAAATTCACAGTTATGTGAAAATAAAAAATTTCTGTCAATTTAGTTTTTTGGATAATTACATTAGTTAAATTTGACTATTTTTAGTTATTTTTCTTTTCTTTTTTTATATTCTTTTCTTATTTTCTTTAGTTGCCCATTTTTTTCTACTAAAAATTAGGAAATTTTTTAATGATAAGTATTTTCTTTTGGATACAAATATAATTAGTTTGCTACAATAGTAACCCTCTATTTTGTTTTACTGTTTATTGTTAAAAAAAAAAATTTTTTTCAAAATAAGTAATCCATTTACTAATATTACTTAGTCATTTTCGGTAATTTAAATTTTTTTACTAATTTTCTGGTAAAAAGATTAATTATTAGTGCAAAAATTATCTCACTATTTTCTTTTACTAATAAAAAGTTACTTTTTAACTCATTTTATTTTATTATTAACTACTATTGGAAGAAGGATAAATTATTCTTTAATGGAATAACTATTATTACTGGTAAAAGGACTAAAAAACTATTAGTAGTAAAAATAAAACCATTATTATAATAAAAAGTAATTATTTGAATAAACAACCCATGCTATTAGCGAAAAAGGACTTTATTATGAATAAAAAAAGACTATTATGTGTAGTAGAAAAAGAACTAAAAATATTCTTTGACTAAACTTTATGAACAAATTGACAGCAATTCTTTATTATTTTACTATCACTTAAATCTAATATTTGCTACTAATTACTAATAATTATGTTTTTAACTAATAAAAACCAGTTAGTTTTACTTTTTAATGCATTAAGTCAAACAAAGCCAAAAGTCAACCAATGTTGTAATAACCCAGTTGTTTGTGTTTTCCTATAATTCAAATTAAAAATATTTTTCAAGGCACAAGACGAGGTTGATTGGTATTTATAGACTAAGTAACTAATTTAAAAAAAACTTAACTTAAGTCAATAAAAAATAACTGTTTTATTACAAAAGATTCAAATCCTAATTCCCCAAAAAAAGGGTAATTAATTCCCTAATTAACAAAACTTGATATAAAAAAACAGTACTTAAGATACCACGCATTTGAATGTATAACTTAATTTCGAAAAAATGTTCCACCATCATTTTTTCCATTTTGAAAAATAACCTTCTAAATTATCTTTTATCTCTAATTAATCGCCTCCTGGAGAAAAAATATTAAATTCTAGTCCATATGCAACGGAAACATATTAGTTCTTTTTTGCTATATTAGAGATTTTTTTTTTCAAACCATGGGATTAATTGGGTACTATATAATACTATATAGAGAAGAAGCACACGACACCCGGTGTATATAATTTCAACTGAATCTATTAATCCTGAGTTCCTCCTACATCTCACGCATAAAATGCGTACCTGCGTGCCAAACGTGACATGTGAGCACCGTTGTAACCTGAGGCTATAAAAAAAATTTATATAAAAAACAAAAGAAAAATGAAATCTTCGAGACCATGAGGCACAGGCGCGAGATCATCGAGCGATCAAACGAGGGAGAGAGTGAGAGAGAAGGGTGAGGGGATCAGACAATAGAATCGAAGGAGTACCAAGAGACGGGAAGGAAGCTAGCCGTGATGTATGCGACGTCATGCGTGACTCAACGTGAACGCAAGAGAGAGAAACGTTTGATATTAAGATACGCAGTGATGCATTATAGAGACATCATATTCCCTGCCATCTTTATCTCTTCTTTCTCCCTCTCTCAATCTTTTGCCCTTTTACTCCTTTTTCTTCTAAATTTGACGCATGTCTTTTATAAACTTCAATTGAAATAGTTTCATCGCTCAATTTTACAAGAAAAAAAAAGTTTTAACCTGGGATAGCGATAAGTTTCTCTAAAATAGCGAAAGTATTAATAAAACTTTTTTATGCCCATCACCTACATTAAATAAACTAAATAAAAACAATGAACAATTTCGCTAAGTTAGGAAATTTTCAGTTGCGTTACAAGTCACAATTTTTTTCAATATAATAATTGACATTTTTTATGTAAACATGATCTGCTCAATCTTATTTACGAATATCTTATTGTAAATACTTAGTGGAAAACAATAATTCTCTTGTTTTAATATTTTAAATATTTAATTATTATTATTTTTCCATAAGAATTAAGATTGTCACATATAAATATAAAACATAAAGAAATCGACTCCCTCCGAGGCTTCGACTCGGAGTGATCGTTTTCCTTTAGGTTCTCGCTTTCTTCATGTTTTATAATAAATTAATAATAAGAGAATCGAGGGTTAAAATCTTATTTTATATTACAGGATTTTAGATTCTGTAACTTCTTAAAAATTATCTTTAATTCTATTATTATCTAAAATTTAAACTAAAATTCATTTTCAAACAATTTTTATTTTAAAATTTTACGATAATTCATTATTTAAATACAAAAGTAATTATTCATGAATACTTAATTGAACGTTTCTTAAAATTTAATTCTTTTAAGAATTTTATTAACAAATTTTTAAATAATTGAATTGTTTGGACGACGTTAATAAATTTTTAAGAATAATTACAATTTTGAGCAATTCAATAAAAAGTGTATTAAAAATAATTGAAATTCTGCGATGAGTTTATTATTTAGAAAAATACTGAAATGTTTGCGTATATTTTATTAAAACTGTTTTTAAATAATTGAATTTTTTTGGGTCTTTTATTACAATAGTAGATATTGACAATCTTTGAATGAGGAAAGTTTTTGGAAAATAATTAAAATTTTGCCAAGAATTTTTATTAAAAAATTTGAAAATAATTGACTTTTAAAGACGAATTTTTTTACGTCATCGCACAAGATATGTTAATCTAGGAGTTTTGTCGAGATTTGTTTTGCAAATTTTGAACATATTGAATTTTGTGCATAAGAATCGATTCCTTTTGAAAAAGACAGTGCGGTCTGGCAAGCATTCGTTGCGCTACCATTTCCGTTTACAATAATTGCCATTAACTGAGTGATGTTGAGTTAAAATGGCCGCCTCTATAACAATCCTAGTATTTCCTGGTAGAATAAAGGAAATCGACATGGACAAAGGGATTACTAAGTGGTAAAAATGTTGATACAGAGGAAAAGGGGGCCACCCCACCAAGGGGAATTAATGTCAGAAAAATTAATTAATTATAAATTAATTATTTATAGATAA